>NC_037291.2:7229359-7382095 GCF_000002775.5 Populus trichocarpa | reverse complement strand
CATGACCACATGATTACAAGGTTCACATCAACTATACACCACAAACCCTTCAATTCCTGAAAGAAGAGTCAATACTGGGGCATTTGTGAACCTTTTCTTCAACACATAAAAACTCACCTCGTATTCCTTAGTCCTTTCAAGTTTCACTCCTTTTCGAGTCAATCAGGTGAGAGGGGAAGCAATAGCAGAGAATCTTTCAATGAATCCCTTACAATATTTGCTAAACCCAAAAAGCTTCAGGTTTCAATCATAGTTACTAGCCTTTCCCATCTTAAAATTGCGTCAACCTTCCTCGGATCTACCAAAATTTCCTTCCGCTGAGATGATATACCCTAAGAAAACTATCTCCCTTAACCAAAATTCACAATTATTGAATTTGGCATACAACCGATTTTTCCTTAACACCTGCAACACTCTTTTTAGATGTTCCTCGTGTGAACTTGAATAAATTAGGATATCATCTATAAATACTACCCAAACTTGTCCAAAAACAGTCTAACTATCATGTTTATTAAGCCCATAAACATTATGTGGGGCATTAGTCAACCCAAAAGGCATTACTAAAACTCATAATGATCGTACCTTGTTCTAAACATAGTCTTTTGACCATCTTAGATAGAACCATTCTATTAGGTGACTATGCTATAGGTGTAGTCCCTGGTTAACGAATACCTCTACTTTTGTTTTTGGAGGTAATCCTTATAGTTCTTTCGGAAACACATCTAGAAATTCCTTTATTATAGGAATATTATTCAACTTGAGCCTTCTTTATACATACTCTATTACATATGTGATGCAACTATATTTTTTGATAGTTTCATCCATATTTAACTAGTGTTTTGCTTATGTTTTATATATGAAATACCAAATATTCTTTATTTTATGTTTTGAAGGCACTTTTGGATGAAAGATGCAAAAATGAGTAAATTGGAGGTAATTGGCATATTTGACCTTCAGTCGATGTTTTGTGCAGAGCGTGAATGAAGTGATTCCAGTGGCATTAAAATTCTAACATCCATACCTTTCTGGAAATATATGGCAAGAAAATAAAATAAGAAAGAGCATGGAAATCTTAGCCTTCAAAGTCAAATCTCGCAATCTGCCAGTGTTGACCTTCGGTCATTCCGACTTGAATATCTGGAGTTATTACAGAAGTCCAATTGATGTAAAATCAATTGTGCTGGATTCCTGACTCGAATACCTATCAACGCTCCAATGTAAGCCAGAAAAGATGTCATATAAGGGAGACATGATTTTTCAAAGATGAAAACTAAATTCTGCCAGCAAAAAGGTTTCGTGAAGAAAGGAGTTTAAATTACGTTCCGAAGCATCTAAACCGACTTCCAAGTTTTTATTTTAGCAATTTAGCTCCTCTAAGTCAAAGCTTGAAGATTTCATGCAAGGCTATTTCTCTTTTTTTAGGAAAATAGTTATTGAAGTAGTTAAATGTTTCAGAATCCTTTTCTTACAAGGATTCCTTATTCATCCTAGCTACAAAAAAAAGGAACAAAGATTTCATAATTAATTCTACCTTCAGATTTGATTCTCCTAGCTTATATGGGACTTCTAAAGAGCAACAAATCTGATCCTATTATATTTAGGATATTAAATTCAGATTTATTATTATTATTATTTTCTTCTTAGTTTAGGGTTTATTTATATTATTTGGGTTTAATTGTAAGTGGGCATCGTATAAGTCCACATAAGGGTCCATTAGGGTTTATTTTAGTTTGGAGTCACTATAAATAAGGGCATAACCAAACATGTAAGGTTAGACAATTCAGATTAATAAAACTTCTTATTTGCCGCACTTTGTGTGTGTGTGTGTGTGTGTGTGTGTTGGTGAGATAATCTCCCTTCCATGGTTCTCTAAAGAACTGAAAAATGACTTATCGAAGAACAACTGTCTTCGTGGCGTCATCCTTATACTTCTCGTTCGCGAATCAATATTCGTTAGGTGGGGGTCCCTGTTTTCAATTGTGAACGACCTAGGTACAAGTTATCTTTGTGTCACACTCCTATCATACCTGATTTACTTGACTTTCCGGGAATTGGTGTCTTTGCGTGTGGGTTGCATGACACAATGCGTGATCACGAGGTTCGCATCATTCATCAATGATGAAACATGTATATCCATCCATGACACAAATCGTTATTGGTCCACATGTATTTGTATGTATTAGACCTAACAATTCATTAGATCGTTAACTCTCTCTTTCAATATAAAGGTGTTTTAGTCATTTTACCCTAATAAACAAGCTTTATGAGTTTCATTTGATGTATAATAAAAATGATCAAATAATATTATTTATGTAACTTGGTGATTATTGTTTTATTGATATGACCTAGTCTACAATGCCATTAATAATATGGATATTGATTATCTAGTTTGTTTTTCTTTAAATTTATATTGAACTTGCACATTTCAAGATTAGGTATATACAAACTATTTGTAAAGTACCAGATCAATAAACATCATTATTATATACGAAACAATATTTGCCCTTGTTAACAATTTTAAATCCATTAAAAATGGATTTGATATTTCTAGAAAGTATTAGAACAAAATAGCAATTATCAAGTTCTAGAATCAGCCAACTTGGCAAAGTTAATGTAATAACTCTTATTTTGTTGTCAGCTTGTAGGTCCACTTTGCCCTTTATTCAATCATAAACAAGGGGTTTTAATTCTACTGCAAACTAATCATCCAAGGGGTTTGGGTAGCTAGACATACGAGAACAACTTATAAACTGAGATTTGTTGTTTGTTTGGTATCCAAATACTAAATATTGAAATTGAGGTCATTTCGAGATTGTTTGGTCTGGGTTTCATTTCCATTATATAAAAATTACGTAATAGGTCAGATTTGAGTCAACTTCCAAAACATGTTCCTTACTGTTTGTTTTTATCCAAATCTTTTTGTTTCTATTATAATTGGGTTATTTAGGAGTCAAGTAATTGTTTTTGCTAATATTCGCTTCTGTTTTATTACATGTCTTCGTTTCGTTCACAATTCGTACAAATTTGGATTGATAGTCATGAAATCATAATTGTAGTTTCGTTTTGCTTTGTTTTCAGTATGTTTATTGATTCTTGAGTCTCAAAATTATAATTGGATTGCGTTGTGAAGGCTACTGGTTTTAATTTCTTGACTTCAGTTCCTAAAGAACTAAAATCCTTGATTTTTTTATGTGAAACACAAGAGGTATTAGCATATATTTTGTGTCACTAACCAAATTTTACAAATTCAAAGAATGTTTGAAAACAACAAATCAATGAAACAAAATGATGACGTCGCTTTCCACTTGCGAGCCATAGGCCAACAACTCGAGCTCTTGTCTAGGACGTACAAGGATCTGAAAGATGAGGTGAATTTGATAAAACAACAGAACAATGGAGCTAATCACCGAGGAAATATTGTCTATAGGGCCGTATGGAATGTCAGATCTGATTTTGAGGAGTTTGTTGATGAAAATGCATATGCGAGTGAAGATGACTATTATTTTGCATCTGTTGGCCAAGAAATGAGGTTTGGACCCAATAGGAGGAATGTGAATTCTGTTGCTTGGGGAATTATGAAGATGTGTGATTAGTACTTAAAAATGCATTTTCATTAAGGTTTTATATCATCATATTGTACTTAAAGTATCATTGAATTCCCTAACTTGAGCATGCTTTATAATAACAAGTCTGATAACATAAGATATTTTTAATTTATGGTAAAAGTTCATTTTGAATGCAGGCATATCTCACAATTTAAAGAATTGATTAATGTGTTTAATTATGGAAAGTGAAAAGACAAAGAGGGCTAAGCTTAAAGAAGAGATGTTGGATCAATTCAAACTGGAACATCATTCGGTTATTGGATCATACCTGGAGCTGTAGAACATGTATTTAGGTCTGGTTTATATGGATGGAAAGCTAAGACATAGGCCTAAAACTTTCATGAAGAGTCCAAGATTCAAAAAGGTTGTTTTTAAGTTCAAATTGTAGTAACAAAAGAGAAGTCGAAATCTGTCCTGCAGCCCAGAAACTGTTCAGTGTTCAGCTCATATCTCGAGTTCTAGAAGTCCAAATAAGCTCATTCTTGTGTTGTTGGAAAGCTGAGACAAATGCCCAGAACTTTCATGCAGATTATCTGTTCAAATTATGATGTTTTGTTCAGACAAGAAGATAATGGTTGTCACGAAGTCAAGATGTGGCCACCCACTCAATAATTAGTCATCAAATCAATAGTTCTAAATTTAGACCTATAAAAGGAGGCATTTTCCCTACATTTAGACATCTTGGTGTTCAAATCAAGATCACTATATCTTTGTATTTTGTAATGTTCAATTTTTATTTTATGTTATATTAATCTCTTGTTTATGCTTTTCATTTCCTTAACTATACTTAGTTAACTTATATTATGTTTATATTCTTATATTGTTTATTTATGTTTTTCTTCTTCATGATGTTTAGCTAAGTTAATGTTGTCAAGGTGAAAAGGGTACACTAATGGTGTAAGAATAAGTATAATATAAACTCAACATGGACTTTAATGTTTGATACTAACATGTTTTGTATTTGTTATCTTACTCACTCTGAATACCTTGCTTGTTAAATGGTTAATCTAGATTTGTGTTGTACAACCCTTGGTACAACAAATACTTGACACTTTCATAGCCTACTGTACGGTATAACCGACACTGTGCTATAAAAGGAACTTGGTTTATTGTTAACATTAGTTATCACTATGAATACCTAACCACATTTACAAGTATTGGCATTACTGAAATAAGATAATTAATATAATCATGTTAATAAATTATAATCCGATTGGAACCTCTTTTGTGTGTGGTTTCTAGTTGAGTACTAAAAAGAGTTTATACTATATTTATTTGAAATACCATTAGTGGATCCTCTAACCTTGACAATTGTTTTATCATTGTTTAATCCTTACATCAATATCACATCTTAAAAGTTTTCTTCAACTCCTTTTCATTTATTGTTTATAATTTTATATAGTTCACCTCCTTGAGGTTCGACTCCGGTCTTGTCTAAACTGAGTTTTGCAGCTACAGTGTATCATGTATGGCAAGAACGGAATGCAAGGATCTTTGCTGGAATGTCTAGAACTCCGAATTTGGTCCTTAATCAAATCGAATGTATCATTCGTGATAAGCTTGATTTGATGAGGAATGTCGTACCAACAAATGAAAACACAAGGATCCAACGAGCTTGGAGGGTGAATACCATAGATTCTTAATCTGTTAGTTAGCTGGTTGTATTGGTTTCCCTAACGAATCTAGTGAGGTTTCAGTTTTACGGTCGGTGGCTAGCCTGTAGCCATCTGTTGTTTTATGTTTCTGTTATCATTGTAAATCTGGGGTATGCCCCTTATAATGTTTGTATCTTCTTCTTTTAATACATACGTCAACTTACCAAAAAAAAGACTCCGGTCTTGTCAATTATTTATTACTTCGACACTCCTGCACTTGGGATAAGACATCAATCTTTTGTTCGTGTCATATTTTTGGCGCAGTTGTCGGGGAGGTAAATTCTTGTATAAATTATAATATTTATTTTATTTTCTCTTTTCACTTTTCACTTTTCTTTTATCTAACTTTTGTTTCTTTTCTTCCTTTTATTATCTTCGTACACGTGCATGAGAGTTTGGTCACGTACATTAAGTGGTAGACTTTGTAGGGTATCCTCATCATTTTCAGAAAATATGGCCAAAGAAGATAACCAGTCGCTTCATAATGAGAATAATCGAGTTAGAACACTTATGAGGCACCGGGTAAAACTCAACCTCATACATCTAGTGGAGGTATGTACAACCTTATCATTACCTCCAAGCCAAATTTGCATCTTTAGCTAGAAAAGTCGAGCCACTTGAATTTAAAAAGAATGGTCAATTAAAATCTGTTCAAGACATTGTGTGTCAAATCTGTGAAACGAATGAACATGCAACCAATGATTGTCCAACTTTGCCTTATTTCAAGGAATGTCTCCATGAACAAGCCAATGTTTTAAACAGTTTCCAAATGCCAAATCAGAATCCATACTCGCAAACGTATAACCCTGGTTGGAGAAATTACCCAAATTTCGGTTGGAAAAGTGGTAACAATAATGCACAAACTTCACAGCCACCATTTCAAGCACACCATAATTTTCAAAATTCTCATGGATATGCACCTCTTTATGCTCCCCCTCCTAGAAGAAATGTTGAGGAAACATTGCATGCATTCATTGAAAAGTAAGAGACAATCAACACTCAAAATGCTCAAACTATAACAGATTTAAAAGATACTCTTGCAAAATTCACATCTGCTCTCAGTTTTC
This sequence comes from Populus trichocarpa, assembly GCF_000002775.5. Lineage (NCBI taxonomy): Eukaryota > Viridiplantae > Streptophyta > Magnoliopsida > Malpighiales > Salicaceae > Populus > Populus trichocarpa. Next base: position 7,375,768 of record NC_037291.2, on the reverse strand, counting down.
AGGAGAAAGTTAAGTTTTCATCTCAACCACAGCAAAACCCCAAAAGGCAATACAATTCAAGTGCAACCTCTAGAAGCCAACACATGGATCAAGTCAAATCAGTCACTACTCTCCGCAGTGGTAAAACCAACTACGGTAACTCTTTTACTTGCTGATAGATCTGTAAAAGTGCCTGGAGGAATAGTTGAAGGTGTGTTAGTACAAGTTGATAAATTCATTTATCCTGTGGATTTTATTGTTTTGGATACACAACATATTCAAACATGTAATTCAATTCCAATTATTTTAGGACATCCATTTCTTTCAACCTCTAATGCATTGATTAATTGTAGGAATAGACTGATAAAGTTATCATTTGGAAACATGACACTAGAAATGAATATTTTCAACATTTGCAAGCAACCCGATGATGATAATGATTTCTAGGAAGTAGATCTTATTGAAGAATTAGTTTATGATCAATTTGAAACTACTTTGAGTAAAATTGACTTCAATGAATCTGAAGATTTGCAAATGATTTATTCTCAGGAAGAAATCAAGGACAAGAAAGGCACCGAGAATGTTGTCGCAGATCATTTGTCAAAATTGACAATAGATTCGACATCTAACATCCCACCAATTGATGATTACTTTCCTGATGAATCCTTACTTTCTCTTAGTCCAATGCCTTAGTTTGCTAATTTTGTCAATTTTCTTACTTTAGGATATTTGCCAGCTCATTGGAGTGCCCAAGACAAAAGAAAGTTTTTGAACGAAGTGAGGAATTTTAATTTGGATGACCCTTTCTTATTAAAATATTGTCCTGATCAAATATTTCGAAGATGCATTCCCAACAATGAGGTAAGTAGTGTCATTAAATTTTGTCATTCGAGGCATGTGGGGTTCATTTCTCATCAAAGAAGACAACTGCAAAAATGTTACAATGTGGATTTTATTGGCCCACCATGTTCAAGGACACGTATGCATTCAGCAAAACTTGTGAAAATTGTCAAAAAGTTGATAGTGGTCAAAACGTTTTGCTTTATAATTCTCGACTCTATTTATTTCCTGGAAAGCTAAGATCACGATGGAGCGGTCCATTTATTGTGAAACATGTGTATCCTTATGGAGACTTTGATATTGAAAATCCAAATAATGACAATGTTTTTAAGGTAAATGGACATCGTTTGAAAGCTTACTGACACGACCAAAAGATTGATGTCTTCTCTCAAGTGTAGGAGTGTCGAAGTAACAAATAACCCGACAAGACCGGGGTCGAACCACAGGGAGGTTAACTATATAAATTATAAATAACAATAATACAACAACAACAACAACGATGATGATAATAGTAATAGTAATAGTAATAGCAATAGTAATAGTAATAGTAATAGTAATAGCAATAGTAATAGTAATAGTAATAGTAATAGTAAAGAGAGCTTTGAGATGTGATCTTGATATAAGGATTAAACAATGATAAAAACAATTGTCAACGTTAGAGGATCCACTAATGGTATTTCAAACAAGTATAGTATAAACTCTTATTAGTCAACTGGAAACCACACACAAAGGAGGTTCCAATCATATTACAAATTGTTAACATGATTACATTAGTTATCTCATTCGAATAATGCTAATACTTGTAAATGTTGTCAGACATTCATGATTATAACTTATGTTAACAACAAATCAAGTTCCTTTCATAGCACAGGTGTCGGTTATACCATACGGTTTGGGCTATGAAAGTGCCAAGTATTTGTGATGTGCCGTGAATGATTTGAAAATCGGCAACAATGAATCTGACGAAAATGGATGAAGGATGGGTCTGGTTGTGTTGTCTTTCTTTTGGTGTTTAGGCTGGATTATAGTGATTTCAAGGTAAATAAGATGGAGGATAGACTAGAATGATACTTTGATAAGTCGATCTGGACGCCACAAAGATCAATCTAGGATTTCGACGCCACACTCTTTGTGATTGAAGAGTGATAAGTCAGGTAGGGTTCTTCACAAAATCAATTTGGAAGAACAACTCTTAATTCTGTGAATTAAGTTTCAAATCTTGGCCAAAAGTTCTTTATTACATATTCTGATACTATATTTATAATTGGAACATCCCCCCAAATTAGGAATAATTCAACATGGCAGAAGTCAAGCCCAAAAAACAGACTTTGACAAACTAACCTAGACAAATTAACTAGCACATGTTTTTTGACCTTTCTAACATAAACAGACCAAATTTAAAACAACCATATCTTCTTATACAAAAGTCCAATGCAATCATGGTTGAACAATCTAGAAAGAACACGTTCTGAACTTGAAATCCACCTAGATTAGTCTTGTTTTCACATGCAATGGATGACTTCAAATTCGGGTTCAAATTCATTTGCTGTTCTGACCATAAACAGCATCAATTCCTTCACTTATTTGCATATCAACCCAATTTCGAGTAGCCCAGCATCAAAGAAAAATTAAGGGCTTTTCTCATCTCCAAGTTCCAATTGTAGGCAAATAAACATCTTTGAACCAATTTCAAACTGATTGCTAATTTTTAACTCTGACGCAGCTTCAATCATTCCAATTTGACTCGTCAAGGCCCTTTGTAGTTGTTTCGCTCTCGCTCTTGTCATTGGACCATCTGAATCCTCTTGCACATTAGTTTTAGCTTTACAAGATGGATTATAATTCCCATGATGCACATCATCAGCCCCGGGTTGAAAATGATTTGTCCTCAAATCAGAATCGTCATCGTCATCCAAGTATGGAGTCAAGTCTTTCACATTAAAAGTAGCTGATACGTTGTAATTACCAGGAAGATCTACCTTATACGCATTGTCATTCACCTTCTCTATAATCCGAAATGGACCATCAGCTCTTGGCATCAACTTGGACTTACGTTTGCTTGGGAATCTGCCCTTGCTAATATGAATCCAAACAAGATCTCCAGGTTCAAACCTAACCATTTTCCGCCCCTTGTTAGCTTGTTTAGCATACTTTATCGTTTTCTCCTCAATATGTAATCGAACCTGCTCATGTAGTTTCTTCATCAATTCTGCCTTTCTAATTCCATCCATAGATGTCCTCTCATCAATTGGAATATGAATAAGATCAATAGGAACACAAGGATTAAAGCCATACACAACCTCAAATGGTGAAAATTTTGTAGCCCCATGCACACTACGATTATATGCAAACTCCACAATAGGCAAACAAGTATCCCAACTCTTCAAATTCTTATGTATAACAGCTCGTAACAAAGAAGATAAAGTTCGGTTTACCACCTCAGTTTGTCCATCAGTTTGTGGATGACATGCCATACTGAAAAGTAACTTCGTTCCAAGCTTCCTCCAAAGAGTCTTCCAAAAGTGGCTTAAGAACTTTGTATCACGATCAGAGACAATGCTTTTAGGAACTCCATGCAAACGAACAACCTCTTGAAAGAACAAATCAGCAACATGTACTGCATCGTCAGTTTTGTTGCAAGGAATGAAATGAGACATTTTGGAGAATCGATCAACCACGACCATTATTGAATCTTTTCCACGCTGTGTTCTTGGTAACCCAAGTACAAAGTCCATGCTAACATCCATCCATGGTTGCTCTGGAATAGGCAATGGCATATACAGTCCATATGCATTCTCTTTACCCTTAGCTTTCTTGCAAATAGCACATCTCTCAATCACCTTGTGCACATCCCGTAACATGCTAGGCCAAAAGAAATGTTCTTTCAGCAGCTCATAAGTCTTCTTCTCCCCAAAATGACCACTAAGACCACCACCATGAGCCTCTCGCACAAGCAACTCCCGTAACAATCCTGAAGGAATACACATTCTGCCCATTTTGATCAAGTAACCTTCATGCATAAAGAACCCATCACAAGCTCCCTTTGCACATTCGACAACCACATTAGCAAAGTAGGAATCATTAGCATACTGTTCCTTCACTTGTTCAAAACCCATCAGCCTTGCATTCAACATAGAGATCAGTGCAAACCTCCTAGAAAGAGCATCAGCAACCACATTAACTTGCCCTTTCTTGTACTTTATGACATAAGGAAATGACTCCATAAACTCCACCCATTTAGCATGTCTGCGATTCAGCTTGCTTTGCCCCTTAAGATACTTCAAGGATTCATGATCAGTATGTATAACAAATTCTTTAGGCAACAAGTAGTGCTGCCATACCTCTAGAGCCCGAATCAAAGCATAGAACTCCTTGTCATAAATAGAGTAGTTCAAACGTGCTCCATTTAACTTTTCACTAAAGAATGCAATCGGCCTCTTTTCTTGCAGCAAGACAGCCCCAATTCCAACTCCGGAAGCATCGCACTCTATTTTGAATGTTTTAGCAAAGTCTGGAAGTGCTAAAACTGGAGCAGTACATAACTTCTCCTTAATTAGCTCAAATGCTTTCTGCGCATCTTCACTCCATCTAAAGTCGTTCCCATTTTTCAAGCATTCTGTCATAGGAGCAACAATAGAGCTGAAGTCTTTCACAAATCGCCTGTAGAAAGAAGCTAAACCATGGAAACTCCTCACATAAGCGATACTAGCAGGTTTTGGCCAGTCCCGAATTGCCTCAATTTTCTCCTCATCAACCTTAACTCCCCTGCTAGAGATAATATACCCAAGAAACACGACACTTTCTTTACAGAAGTAACACTTTGTGAGTTTCCCATACAACTTAGAATCTCGCAAAGTTTCAAACACAACTCTAAGATGCTTCATATGATCATCAAAGGTCTTGCTATACACCAGGATATCATCAAAATATACTACAACAAACAGCCCAATATACTTCCTCAAAACATGATTCATAAGCCTCATAAATGTACTAGGCGCATTAGATAACCCAAACGGCATTACCATCCATTCATATAACCCCTGTTTAGTTTTAAATGGTGTTTTCCATTCATCTCCTTCTTTCATTCTAATTTGGTGATAACCACTCATCAAATCGACTTTAGAAAACAATGCAGCCCCATGCAACTCATCAAGCAAATCATCAAGTCTGGGTATAGGAAATCGATACTTAACTGTTATTTTGTTGATAGCGCGGCTGTCCATACACATCCTCATGGTACCATCTTTCTTCGGTACAAGCAAAGTAGGTACGGAACATGGACTAAGTGATTCTCGCACATAGCCCTTCTCTAAGAGCTCACCAACCTGCCTTTGAATCTCTTTTGCTTCCTCTGGATTACATCTGTATGCTGGTCTGTTAGGAAGTGAAGCTCCCGGCACCAAATCAATTTGATGCTCAATTCCACGAATAGGTGGTAACCCTTTAGGTAATTCATCTGGAAACACATCTTTAAATTCTTCAAGCAATTCTTTAATCTGTATTGGTAAGTCCAATCCTTCTACTTGTAGTAATTGCTTTGCCCAGATCATGAAAACAGCCCCTGCTGAAGCTAATGCTTGTTTGATGTCTCCTTTTTTTGGCTAACAACAGCCCTTTACATGATTTCACCTCCTTTTGTTGGCTTCGTATCTGATCCTCTCTAACCTGTTGAGAACTCAATGGTAACAAGTTCACCTTCTTTCCATTCAGCATAAAAGAATAAGTGTTCTTTCGTCCATTGTAGGTCACATCCTTATCAAACTGCCATGGACGACCCAGCAACAAATGGCTAGCTAACATCGGCGCAACGTCACACAAAACCTCATCATGATAGGTTTTAATGGAAAAAGGTACACGAACTTGCTTTGTCACCCGAATCTCCCCATTCTCATTCAGCCATCGCAAACTGTACGGCCTGGGATGTGGAAGGGTAGTTAAACCCAATTTCTCCACCAAGGTAGTTGACGCAACATTAGTGCAACTTTCATTGTCAATGATCATCCCACACACCTTATCTCGAATCTGACATCGAGTATGAAAGATGTTCTCGCGTTGCTCATCACTAACGACAATTTGTGCATTCAGAACCCGTTGCACAACCAACAAATCTCCAGCCATAATTAAGTTTATCAACCTCAATTCCAGCAAGCCTTTCTTCTGTTTTTGGCTCCTGCCTTAGATCGCAACTGATGCTCTGATACCAGATGATGTGCCGTGAATGATTTGAAAATCGGCAACAATGAATCTGACGAAAATGGATGAAGGATGGGTCTGGTTGTGTTGTCTTTCTTTTGGTGTTTAGGCTGGATTATAGTGATTTCAAGGTAAATAAGATGGAGGATAGACTAGAATGATACTTTGATAAGTCGATCTGGACGCCACAAAGATCAATCTAGGATTTCGACGCCACACTCTTTGTGATTGAAGAGTGATAAGTCAGGTAGGGTTCTTCACAAAATCAATTTGGAAGAACAACTCTTAATTCTGTGAATTAAGTTTCAAATCTTGGCCAAAAGTTCTTTATTACATATTCTGATACTATATTTATAATTGGAACATCCCTCCAAAGTTAGGAATAATTCAACATGGCAGAAGTCAAGCCCAAAAAACAGACTTTGACAAACTAACCTAGACAAATTAACTAGCACACGTTTTTTGACCTTTCTAACATAAACAGACCAAATTTAAAACAACCATATCTTCTTATACAAAAGTCCAATGCAATCATGGTTGAACAATCTAGAAAGAACACGTTCTGAACTTGAAATCCACCTAGATTAGTCTTGTTTTCACATGCAATGGATGACTTCAAATTCGGGTTCAAATTCATTTGCTGTTCTGACCATAAACAGCATCAATTCCTTCACTTATTTGCATATCAACCCAATTTCGAGTAGCCCAACATCAAAGAAAAATTAAGGGCTTTTCTCATCTCCAAGTTCCAATTGTAGGCAAATAAACATCCTTGAACCAATTTCAAACTGATTGCTAATTTTTAACTCTGACGCAGCTTCAATCATTCCAATTTGACTCGTCAAGGCCCTTTGTAGTTGTTTCGCTCTCGCTCTTGTCATTGGACCATCTGAATCCTCTTGCACATTAGTTTTAGCTTTACAAGATGGATTATAATTCCCATGATGCACATCAATTTGTTGTACCAAGGGTTATACAACATAAATCTAGATTAACCATTTAACAAGCAAAGTATTAAAAGTGAACAAGATAACAAATATAAAACATGTTAGTATTAAACATTAAAGTCCATGTTGAGTTTACACTATACTTATTCTTACACCATTAGTGTAACCTTTTCACTTTGACATAATAAACTTAACTAAACATAATGAAAGAGAGAAACATAAATAAACAAGATAAGAACATAAATAAGATATAAGTTAAACTAAGTAAAGGAAATGAAATGAAAAGCATAAACAAGAGATTAATATAAATAAAACTCAAGCATTACAAAGAGAGAGAGCAAGAGCATGATCTTGATCTGAAAACCAAGATGTCTAAATGCATGGCAAATGCCTCTTTCTATAGGCCAAAATTTGAAACTATTGATTTGATGACTAATTGTTGAGTGGGTGGCCACATCTTGACTTGGTGACAATCCTTATCTTCTTGTCTGAACAAAACGTCATTGATAACGTCAGAATTTGAACAGACTTAAATCATGAAAGTTCTAGGACATTCTCTCAACTTTCCAGGGAAAAAAACTTGAGGTCATTTGGACTTCTAAAACTCGAGATATGGGCTGAACACTAAATAGTATCTAGGCTGCAGGACAGATTCGGACTTCTCCGTTGTTGCTATAATTTGGACTTGAAAACGGCCTTTTTAAATCTTGGACTCCCATGAAAGTTTTAGGCCTATATCTTAGCTTTCCATCCATATAAAGCAGACCTAAATCCAAGTTCTACAGCTCCACATATGACCCGATGATCGAACAGTGTTCGAGTTTGGACTGAACCAATACCTCTTTTCTAAGTTTGGCTCTCTCTTTGTCCTTTCAATTTCAGTACTTAAACTTATCAATCAATCCTTTTATTTATGTGATAGACCTACATTTAAGATGAATATTTACCATAAATTAAAGGTATCTTATGGTATCAGACTTGTTATTATAAAACAGGCTTTAGTTAAGGAGTTATTGATACTTCAAGTGCAAAAAGATGATATAAAACCTTGATAAAAATGCATTTTTAAGTACTAATCAAACCCCCCAACCAGCTTATTACTAGTCCCTAGTAATCAAAGCGTTAAGATAGAAAAATAATTTGCAATTTTCACAAAGCAAGGCATTCATCATTCAATTTCCATTAATCTATGGGGCTTTACTTTTGTGCTTAATATATCAACATATAGTTATGGGGCTTTACTTGGAAGAAAACAAATTTTTTTTGTTCTAATGTTTAAGGTTAACTTCCTTGGGTTGAGATTATTATCTTTTTTTTTTAATATATATACATATAACTTAAAACACAATGCATTTTTAACCCATGTAACGAGCTTTCGGCTAATGACTCCCAGACCAGTTGGTCTTAGGGCATTAGGTGTTGAGACACCCCTACGAGCTTAGTAACTCAAGTTGCATATACTAATACGTAGATAGTGCAATGTTTGATTCCCTTAAGCCTTTTCTCTTCAACCCATGTAACAAGCGTTGGGCCAATAGCTCCCAAGTCAGTTGACTTTAGGGTATTAGGTGTTAAAACATCCCTTCAGGCTTAATTGCTTAGGTTAAGGAGGCTACGAAACCAAACTTATTTACGTTTTTATTATCATCATTTTTTTGTTTGTTTGTTTGTTTTTTTTTTTTTTTTTTGCAAATTATATACTATCATTTTCCCTTAGTTGTTACCTTTAACAAAAGAACATAAATAATGTAATAATCCAATGTGCAACCCACAATCATATGTTAAAGTGTGTGTGTGAAAATGAAGGTTTAAGAATACTTGTTAAATGAGTATATGAGCAGAATCAAGTGATAACAATGCGAGAGTTTGTAAACCTAAATATTTCAAGAAGTATTCTGGTAGACCTTGATAAGAATTTTTACTAAGATGCGTCTCAAGAGTCAATAAAATTCCTCCTTACTCTGTCATCCTAATAACAGTTTTGTCAAATGGTTTTAATAATAGCAAAAACAATTAGTAAATTAGTTTTTTTTTTAATGTCAACTACTACCCTCTACCCCCAACTAGAACGAGACATTGCCCTCAATGTCCTAAGGTAGAAAGATTGAGTATAGAAGACATCACCTGAAACAGCAAACACTGACAAACCTGAAACACACATAAACAAATATAAGAAATAACAAAACAAAATAATATGCTATTAATAAAACCAAAAGACACAAGGATTCACAAACGAAGGCTCAAATCCAATCTAAGCTTTTTATGGCTTTTCTTAGTTGACCAATTTATGCGACTCATGAAGAGATCAATTACAGGGATGAAAGATTGTAGTTGGTCAATCAATTGTTCAGCAGTAGCAGCATAGATTATGATTTGTGGTGCCGAAGATGTTAGAACTTCCTGTTCCACAGCTTGATAAAGAAAAGACAACAAATTATCATAAAAACCATTAACATTTTAATAGACAAATTATCACAATATCTGATCGAATGAATGCAATGTTTTAACCATGCTGACACCTTCATTGCCTTACCAGGTGGTCTGGGCACATTAGAAGAGATCTTTCATATTTTCTCTTGGGCCCAACTTCACATTCACCATAAACCATGTTCAACGCCTTCATACCAGCAGGTTTTGGCCAGTCCCGAATTGCCTCAATTTTCTCCTCATCAACCTTAATTCCCCTGCTAAAGATAATATATCCAAGAAACTCGAGATCGTTTGGTCTGAATTAACCAAATTAGCAACATTGGAGAGAGAATTTAGAGAAAGAGAGAGTGTGGTGCTGTCGGAGCTACATCTATTCCGTCCACCGTTGGATCGTTCTCATTTCTAATTATGTTGTTCATTCCAACCTTCTCTCAACATTGACCAAATGGATCTGTGTTCCAATCAACGAGGTGGGAGATATTGCTCTCGCAATATTTCTACCGTTCTGTATTTTCAATTCTGGAACTATGGAGAAGTGGTGAAGTTGTAGCAGAGCGAATGGGTTTTCTTCATGGGTTCTCTTATGGCTGTCATAGACATGAAGGCCCTTGCCATACTTGAAGATTAAATCACAGCTCTTTGGAAAGTTCCATTTTTTGCTAGTTTCAGAGTGGTGTTGTCGTTGCTTGATCTCCTTTGTTCACCGTTGGATCGTTACCATTTTTGACTATGTTATTCGTCGGAACCTGCTCTACATCTTGACCGAACGGATCATCGTTACAATCAGTGTGCTCGGAGATACTGGCCTCGTAATTCTGTAATTCTCTTCTTCCTTCATGAACTAATCTGAATCTTGTTGTTTATGAGATTAGGTTGTTGTTATTTCTGAGCTTAGGTTGCTTCTTGGACTCAGTTTCGCTTCTTAGAATTTTGTTCTCTCTAGTATTTGTATGCTGCCATAATGTCTATATGTTCTTTTGTGGAAAATGCTCCAATGGTTAGCTCTAACATTGAACAACACAATGAAGTTAAGTCTGGACATATATTAAGAGTAGAACTACAAGATATGTTGAATAGCCATGGGATGACGATTTCTCAGTTTCAAGCTGATTCTGATGTTAGCATAGAGAAACACTCTAATGTTGTTCCAGAAATGAACCATGTGTTGGGTTCTAAAGTTGATGAGGTGAAGGTAGGGTCTCAGCAACAAGAACAGCTAAACCTTAGACCCTAATTGAATTTTTTAAATGCTTTGAAGGGTTCTGATGTTGATGACAATAAGGGTAGCAAGACCCTTGGTATTAATCCAGTCCGTAATCTGCACTTTGCTCCCCCCGCTATAACTGATGGTCGTGTGATAGTAGCTCCTCCACTTGATGTGTTTGAAGATGGCTGCGAACTTTGGAAATCCACCCTAGTTGGTCATTTTGTGGGGTAGAAATTACCATATCCTGTTGTTAATTCTATTGCCAAAAGAATATGGGGCTCCTACGGTCTATCAGAAATTTTATCTTCGGATAATGGTTTCTTCCTCTTCACTTTTAATTCTGTCGATCATGCCACTAATGTGTTGCAAAGAGCCCCATGACACATGGCAAACAGACCTTTGGTGCTTAAACGTTGGCAACCGAACATGCAATTTTTGAAAGATGATTTGGCCAGACTTCCGGTATGGGTTAGGTTGTATAATGTTCCTCTCGAGTATTGGACTATTAAGGGGTTGAGCTGTGTAGCGAGTGCTTGGAGTCCCCCTTCATGCTGATCATACTACATTGTTGCGTAAAAGGCTTAGTTAAGCAAGAGTTTGCGTTGAGATAGATGCTTCGAAGACGCTGGTTAAGGAATACGACCTTCGCTGTCCAAATGGGTTATTCATAACAATTTCAGCTGATTACGAATGGATACCGTCAAAGTGCAGCAATTGCAATGTCTTTGGACACACCATAGCGATATGTGCTACTAATAACATTGATAATCTTAAAGTGGTGGTAGAGGGTAAGAGGAATGTAGGAGCTATTAACTTTAAATCTGCGGATAATAAGCAAAATCAATTTCAGTGGTAGGTAGTTGGTAAACGAAATAAGGGTTCTGTGAGTGGTGAGAATGATACCTTGGCATCTAAAGTGGGTAATTGTAATGAGAATGGTTGTTCAACATCTGGTATACATATGTCTGATAGTAATATGAATGATCATGCGGCATCAGATGTGCGCAATGCTGATTGTTATGAAGATGAAAATCCTTCCTCTCCTCTTGTCTTAAAGAGTTTACGAGGAGACATGAAGCAGGAGCAGGGGGCTACAAGTACTGCTTTAGATCAAGATATGGATGCAATGGGAGGTGATACAGATGGGGAACGAACCGATAAGGAGTTGACGTCAACGATCCTAACAACCCCTCAAACCCTGAATTCCATTGAAAGGGAAACTGTTAATCAGTTAGCTATTAAGGCTAGAGACTCTCTAGAGAAAAAGAAAAAGGGTTCAAAAGCCTCTTCAAAGAAGAATAAGAAATCTTGCTCCTCTCCGGGGGGCACGTCAAGGTAATCTTTGTGTTGCTGTTTGTACTCCTCTCTATTTTCCTATGATTATTGGATGTTGGAATGTTAGAGGTTTGAATGATCCTATAAAGCATTCAGCATTGCGTCGGCTCATCCATCAAGAGAGGATAGCTCTTTTTGGTTTGGTTGAAACTAGAGTTAGAGACAAAGATAATGTTTCTCAACTTCTTCTGCATAATTGGTCCTTCTTGTATAATTATGATTTCTCTTGTCGTGGTCGTATTTGGGTTTGTTGGAATGCTGATACGGTGAAGGTGGATGTTTTCGAAATGTCAGACCAGGCTATTCATGTTTCTGTCACTATATTAGCTACCAATATCTGTTTCAATACTTCAATTATTTACGGAGACAATAATGCTTCCTTACGTGAGGCATTATGGTCTGATATAGTAAGTCGTAGTGATGGATGAGAGTCAACCCCGTGGATTCTTATGGGTGACTTTAATGATATCCGCAACCAGTCGGACAGGTTAGGAGGGTCTTCTACGTGGGCTGGTACTATGGACAGATTGGATACATGTATTCGAGAAGTAATGTCCTGAGAATCTGATTATGCGGAAACTAGATAGAGTGTTTGTCAATGAGAAGTGGAATCTGAACTTCCCATTGTCGGAAGCGAGATTTTTGCCTTCGGGTATGTCAGACCATTCTCCTATGGTGGTAAAGGTTATTGGCAATGATCAGAACATAAAGAAACCATTCAGATTCTTCGATATGTGGATGGATCATGACGAGTTCATGCCCTTGGTGAAGAAGGTATGGGATCAGAATTCGGGGGGTTGTCCAATGTATCAGCTGTGTTGCAAACTAAGAAAGCTAAAGCAGGAATTGAAACTTTTGAATATGACTCACTTCTCCAACATTTCAAATAGAGTCAAAGATGCAAAAAACGAAATGGATAAGGCTCAACAGGCTCTGCATGTAGCGCATGAGAATCCAACTTTGTGCATGCGAGAAAGGGATGCTGTTCGTAAATACGCTTCTACCGTCAGGGCTGAAGAGAGTTTTTTCAAACAGAAGGCAAGGATACAATGGCTTAGCTTGGGGGATCAAAATACTAGCTACTTTCACAAATCAATAAATGGAAGACAGAATATAAATAAGCTTATATCACTTACAAGGGAGGATGGAGAGGTTGTCGAAGGACACGAGGCAGTCAAATCAGAAGTAATTGCGTACTTCCATCGTGTGTTAGGAGTCGATCAGATGCCTAGGGTTCTGAACGAGGAAGTGGTGGAATCAGCAATTAACTTGAAACTGTCTTCGACGCAACAGCATGTACTAGCACAAGATGTAACAAGGGAGGATATTAAGCATGATATGTTTAGTTTGAAGAACAACAAAGTCCCTGGTCCTGATGGCTTTAAGGCAGGTTTCTTCAAAATAATGTGGCACATAGTTGGGGAAGATGTAATCAACGTTGTTAGCTCCTTCTATCAGACTCGTAGAATGCTTAAAGAAATGAATGCTACATCCATTTCCCTTATTCCTAAAGTTGCTAATCCTACTAGGTTGACAGATTTTTGTCCTATATCTTGCTGCAATACAGTGTACAAATGCATCGCTAAGATTCTAGCTGGGAGAATCAAAGTTGTTTTGCCATCCTTAGTAGGTCCGTATCAGACTGCTTTTATCTCAGGACGGAGAATCAGCGACAACATTCTTTTGTCTCAGGAACTAATGAAAGGCTATCATAAATCTACGGGACCTGCTCGTTGTGCTATGAAAGTTGATCTGATGAAGGCTTATGACTCGGTGCGGTGGGATTTCGTTGACGCTACGTTAATAAAAATAGGATTCCCTAGAGCAGTCATTGATTAGATCATGGTTTGTGTTACATCATGTCAATTCTCTATCAACGTCAATGGTGAGCCTGCAGGTTACTTTCAAGGCGGAAGAGGGCTGAGACAAGGTGATCCACTATCCCCATATTTGTTTGTCCATGTATGGAAATCCTTTCGGGGCTATTCTACAAGATGAGTGCCAACCAAGAATTCAAGTTCCACTGGAGATGCAAGAAGGACAAAATTTCTCATCTTTGTTTTGCTGACGACTTGATGATTTTTAGCAAAGGGGATGTAAAGTCAATTCGTATGATCAGAACTGTGCTCACAAAGTTTCAAGATCTATCAGGTCTATATCCAAATCCAAACAAAAGTGACATCTTCTTGAGCGGTGCGTTAAATGCTGAGAGGGAACAAATTATTTGTATTCTTGGGTTTATAGAGGGGGAGCTCCCTATGAAATATTTGGGAGTACCTCTTCTCTCGTCCAGACTAAAAGTTGTTTATTGTAAGGGCCTCGTGGATCGAATCACCTCTAAAGTTCGACATTGGACTTGTAGAACACTCTCGTATGCAGGATGGGTACAATTGATTAATTCAGTCTTATTAAAAAAGTAGAGCAAATTATGAAATCCTTTCTTTGGTCAGGTTCAGATATGAGAACTACTGGGGCTAAAGTGACTTGGGATCAGGTATGTCTTCCAAAAAAGGAGGGGGGGCTAGGAATAAAAAGGATAACATAATGAAACAAGATTGCTATGTTGAAACACATTTGGAATCTGTGCAATGACTTAGATGGCTCAATCTGGTCTACTTGGATCAGATCCAATCTGTTGCGAGGTAGGAATTTCTGGACAATCAAGGCGCTAGAGAATTGCTCTTGGGCTTGGGGAAAGATTCTAAAGCTCAGATCCTTAGCATGGCCGAAGATGAAGTACATCATAGGAGATGGAATGACAACCTCTTTATGGTTTGACAATTGGCATCCTCACAGCCCACTCGTAGATTATTACGGGGAAAGATTCATCTATGATTCAGGTATGGAAAAGAACGCGAAGGTGAATGTGCTGATTCATAACTTAGAATGGAAAATTCCTACAACCCAAGCTATTGGCTGGCACCCCATTATAGAATCTATTCCTTCCAATTCTAATCCTAAGATGGGGCAAAAGGATGAGATAGTTTGGTTGGATTCGTCAAATCACAGATTCTCGGTCAAAGTAGCTTGGGAGCAACTAACAATTCATCGTCAGATGGTTGAATGGCATGACATTGTGATGCGAACCTCGTGATCACATGGTCACGCAACCCACACGCAAAGACACCAATTCCCAGAAAGCCAAGTAAATCAGGTTTGATAGGAGTGTGACACAAAGATAACTTGTACCTAGGCACCAGCACTATTGGAAATGGAAACCCCCACCCAACGAATATTGATTCGCAAACGAGAAGTATATGGATGACGCCATAAAGACAGTTGTTCTTTGATAAGTCATTTTTCAGTTCATTAGAGAACCGTGGAAGGGAGATTATCTCACCAACACACACACACACACACAAAGTGCGGCAAACAAGAAGTTTTATTAATCTGAATTGTCTGACTTACATATCTGGTTATGCCTTTATTTATACTAACTCTAGACTTAAATAAACCCTAATGGACCCCCCTTAGGTGGACTTGTATTAAACCCACTTACAATTGACCCAAATAAGTAATAATAACCCAAAGACTAAGATGAAAATAATAAAAATGGGAAAATTACCATCCTAAATATGCTAGAATCAGATTTGTCACCTTTAAGAAGTCCCAAATACACTAGGAAATCTGATCTGAAGGTAGAATTTATTCTCAAGTCTTCTTTCCTTTTTGTAGCTAGGATGAATAAAGAATCCTTGTAAGAAAAGGATTCTGAACATTTATGAATCCTTGGCACACATGGAAACTATGTTGCAGCCCATTAAAGATCTTTGGAGAATTAGGAGATTTCCAAAATAAGCTGCCACATCCTTTTAGGAAAAGAATCCTAGCCAAATAGGAAGTCCACAAGTCAAAAGGAAGTAAATAACAAAATTCGTACAGCCTCTGTTGACCTGTGTTTCGATGCCTTGCTAAACTCCGATTGACCTAAAATTTTAAACCAAGGTAGGACAACATGTCAGGAGACTCCACGTAAAATTTCAGCTTGATCCAACAGTCGGATTGAGCATTATGACTGTTTCCGTAAAACTGGATAGGTGCACTTTTTACGTCAAAATCCGAATTTGACCTTACCCAAATCGTATCATTCCCTCTCTCTTCAAGATGATTCGTCCTCGAATCACCAACAAGTTGAATGGACAAGCCTCTTTTTGAAGCCTTTGGAGTTCTTTTCTTGCCAACGATCGTCGCCAACAACTTTGGATGAAAGTTGCAGCCGTTCTATTTTGTATATCATCATTGGAGCCTTTTTCTCCTCTCTTTCTGAAGCTTGCTGGGCATTGAGTGCTGCCGTTAACACATCAAGTTCTTGCTTCATCTTCCCTAGAATACGGGATAGACTCTTGGATTCTTTGTTTAGAACATTAATCTCTTTATTTCTCTCGCTTTGATACCATCTCTCCTTTTGAATCCTCCTTTTCTTTTGCCATAACACCTCATCAAAACACATGAAATCCCTTTGGTTTCTAGGCTGCCAAAAACCTTCCCTCGCCTATGGTCTCATCCTTAAAACCACCATCACCAATATCATCAACGTCCTCCCCAAAATCCTCATAATCAGCCCACATTGGCCTTTCGGCCCCGCTGCCATTGTTAGATTTGTGTTCAGCCCTAACCTTTCTCACGTCTTGGGTACATGTCCCAGCCATGTTTCCATGTTTTCCCACCTTCTCAAGTCTGTCACACACGTTCCCCATCACGAAATTCATTCTTTCCATCATCTTCGTCATGGTTTGCAATTGGAATTTAAGTTCATCGTGAGGGGGTGTTGTGTTGTTTTGATTTGACATGATAGTACCTGCAAAAATTGGTTAGTGGCAAAAAAAAATTATCCTCACGTCGCACGTGTTGCGCTCAAACACTCTTAATATCCTCACACCTCTCGTCTCACCTTCTTGTGGTTCTTGCGAAACTGAAACCAACACCAAATAGAACCAACTTGGCAGCGCAATCCATTTAATATATATGACTCAAGAAGCAATAAAATTTCTTCTAACATGTCAGGAGACTCCACGTAAAATTTCAGCTTGATCCAACAGTCGGATTGAGAATTATGATTGTTGCCGTAAAACTGGATAGGTGCACTTTTTACATCAAAATCCGAATTTGGCCTTGCCTGGATCGTATCACATTGTGTGGTTCAAGAATGCTGTTCCAAGACATTCGTTTCTTCTATGGATGGCTGTCCAACAGAAACTCACAACTCAAGATAGACTTCATCGGTTTGGTATACATGGTCCTAATAGATGCTCACTCTATCTCCGTAATTATGAAGATCACAACCACTTGTTCTTTGAATGCTCCTATACTAATGAAAGGCTATCATAAAGTTGTCCTAATTATGACTCGGTGCGGTGGGATTTCGTTGACGCTATGTTAATAAAAATGGGATTCCCTAGAACAGTCATTGATTGGATCATGGTTTGTGTTACATCATGTCAATTCTCTATCAACGTCAATGGTGAGCTTGCAGGTTACTTTCAAGGGGGAAGAGGGCTGAGACAAGGGGATCCATTGTCCCCATATTTGTTTGTCCTATGTATGGAAATCCTGTCGAGGCTATTCTGCAAGATGAGTGCCAACCAAGAATTCAAGTTCCACTGGAGATGCAAGAAGGACAAAATTTCTCATCTTTGTTTTGCTGATGACTTGATGATTTTTAGCAACGGGGATGTAAACTCAATTCGTATGATCAGAACTGTGCTCACAAAGTTTCAAGATCTATCAGGTCTGTATCCAAATCCAAACAAAAGTGACATCTTCTTGAGCGGTGTGTTAAATGCTGAGAGGGAACAAATTATTCATATTCTTGGGTTTAGAGAGGGGGAGCTCCTTATGAAATATTTGGGAGTACCTCTTCTCTCGTCCAGACTAAAGGCTATTTATTGTAAGGGCCTCGTGGATCGAATCACCTCTAAAGTTCGACATTGGACTTGTAGAACACTCTCGTATGCAGGACGGGTACAACTGATTAATTCAGTCTTATTTTCCATACAGGTCTATTGGGCATCTCTCTTTCTCTTACCTGGGCAAGTAATTAAAAATGTGGAGCAAATTATGAAATCCTTTCTTTGGTCAGGTTCATATATGAGAACTACTGGGGCTAAAGTGGCTTGGGATCAGGTTTGTCTTCCAAAAAAGGAGGGGGGGGCTAGGAATAAAAAGGATAACAGAATGGAACAAGATTGCTTTGTTGAAACACATTTGGAACCTGTGCAATGACTCAGATGGCTCAATATGGTCTACTTGGATCAGATCCAATCTGTTGCGAGGTAGGAATTTCTGGACAATCAAGACGCCACAGAATTGCTCTTGGGCTTGGGGAAAGATTCTAAAGCTCAGATCCTTAGCATGGCCGAAGATGAAGTACATCATAGGAGATGGAATGACAACCTCTCTATGGTTTGATAATTGGCATCCTCACAGCCCACTCGCAGATTCTTACGGGGAAAGATTCATCTATGATTCAGGTATGGCCAAGAACGCGAAGGTGAGTGTGCTAATTCAGAACTCAGAATGGAAAACTCCTACCACCCAAGCTATTGGCTGGCACCCCATTATAGAAGCTATTCCTTCCAATTCTAATCCTAAGATGGGGCAAAAGGATGATATAGTTTGGTTGGATTCGCCAAATCACAGATTCTCGGTCAAAGTAGCTTGGGAACAACTAAGACGTCATCGTCAGATGGTTGAATGGCATGACATTGTGTGGTTCAAGAATGCTGTTCCAAGACATTCATTTCTTCTATGGATGGCTGTCCAACAGAAACTCACAACTCAAGATAAACTTCATCGGTTTGGTATACATGGTCCCAATAGATGCTCACTCTGTCTCCGCAACAATGAGGATCACAACCACTTGTTCTTTGAATGCTCCTATACTAAAGCGATCCGGTGGGATGTTTGTGACAGATGCGACATTCCAAGAATGACAAAAGGCTGGGATGAATGGATTCGATGGGCCACTGTCTCTTGGCATGGCAAGAGTTTCGTCAATTTTTCTCGTAAATTGAGTTTTGCAGCTACAGTGTATCATGTATGGCAAGAACGGAATGCAAGGATCTTTGCTGGAATGTCTAGAACTTCGAATTTGGTCTTTAATCAAATCGAATGTATCATTCGTGATAAGCTTGATTGGATGAGGAATGTCGTACCAACAAATGAAAACAAAAGGATCCAACGAGCTTGGAGGGTGAATACCATAGATTCTTAATGTGTTAGTTAACTGGTTGTATTGGTTTCCCTAACGAATCTAATGAGGTTTCAGTTTTGTGGTCGGTGGCTAGCCTGTAGCCATCTGTTGTTTTATGTTTCTGTTATCATTGTAAATCTGGTGTATGCCCCTTATAATGTTTGTATCTTCTTCTTTTAATACATACGTCAACTTACCAAAAAAAAAAAAAGATATTTCAATGCTGCATGAGCACTAAAAACAACAACAGGTGAGCCAACAAGATAAGACATGAATTTTTCACATGCAAATACTATTGCAAGTAATTCTTTTTTAGTGGTGGTGTAATTCATTTGAGCACTATTTAAAGTTTTACTTGCATAGTAAATTACATAAGGTTTCTTATCTTTTCTCTGTCCCAAGACAGCACCCACGACATAATCACTAGCGTCACACATTATTTCAAAAGGTAATGACCAATCAGGAGGTTGAATGAAAAGAGCAGAAGTAAGCAAGTTTTTAAGTTTAACAAAGGTTTCTTCACAATGTTTAGTCCATTCAAAAATATTATCCTTTGTTAGAAGGTACAATGGCTTAGATATTACACTAAAATCTTTGATGAACCTTCTCTAAAAACCAGCATGTCCTAAGAATGATCTAACATCTTTAATAGATTTTAGTGTTGGCAAGTTAGCAATTAACTCGATTTTAGATTTGTCAACCTCAACTCCTTTCTTTAGGAATAAGTGATAACAAAAGAATGTTATCACTTATTCCTAAAGTTGCTAATCCTACAAGGTTGACAGATTTTCGTCCTATATCTTGCTGCAATACAGTGTACAAATGCATCGCTAAGATTCTAGCTGGGAGAATCAAAGTTGTTTTGCCATCCTTCGTTGGTCCATATCAGACTGCTTTTATCTCAGGACGGAGAATCAGTGATAACATTCTTTTGTCTCAGGAACTAATGAAAGGCTATCATAAATCTACGGGACCTGCTCGTTGTGCTATGAAAGTTGATCTGATGAAGGCTTATGACTCGGTGCGGTGGGATTTCGTTGACGCTATGTTAATAAAAATGGGATTCCCTAGAACAGTCATTGATTGGATCATGGTTTGTGTTACATCACGTCAATTCTCTATCAACGTCAACGGTGAGCTTGCAGGTTACTTTCAAGGGGGAAGAGGGCTGAGACAAGGGGATCCATTGTCCCCATATTTGTTTGTCCTATGTATGGAAATCCTGTCGGGGCTATTCTGCAAGATGAGTGCCAACCAAGAATTCAAGTTCCACTGGAGATGCAAGAAGGACAAAATTTCTCATCTTTGTTTTGCTGATGACTTGATGATTTTTAGCAACGGGGATGTAAACTCAATTCGTATGATTAGAACTGTGCTCACAAAGTTTCAAGATCTATCAGGTCTGTATCCAAATCCAAACAAAAGTGACATCTTCTTGAGCGGTGTGTTAAATGCTGAGAGGGAACAAATTATTCATATTCTTGGGTTTAGAGAGGGGGAGCTCCCTATGAAATATTTGGGAGTACCTCTTCTCTCGTCCAGACTAAAGGCTATTTATTGTAAGGGCCTCGTGGATCGAATCACCTCTAAAGTTCGACATTGGACTTGTAGAACACTCTCGTATGCAGGACGGGTACAACTGATTAATTCAGTCTTATTTTCCATACAGGTCTATTGGGCATCTCTCTTTCTCTTACCTGGGCAAGTAATTAAAAATGTGGAGCAAATTATGAAATCCTTTCTTTGGTCAGGTTCATATATGAGAACTACTGGGGCTAAAGTGGCTTGGGATCAGGTTTGTCTTCCAAAAAAGGAGGGGGGGGCTAGGAATAAAAAGGATAACAGAATGGAACAAGATTGCTTTGTTGAAACACATTTGGAACCTGTGCAATGACTCAGATGGCTCAATATGGTCTACTTGGATCAGATCCAATCTGTTGCGAGGTAGGAATTTCTGGACAATCAAGACGCCACAGAATTGCTCTTGGGCTTGGGGAAAGATTCTAAAGCTCAGATCCTTAGCATGGCCGAAGATGAAGTACATCATAGGAGATGGAATGACAACCTCTCTATGGTTTGATAATTGGCATCCTCACAGCCCACTCGCAGATTCTTACGGGGAAAGATTCATCTATGATTCAGGTATGGCCAAGAACGCGAAGGTGAGTGTGCTAATTCAGAACTCAGAATGGAAAACTCCTACCACCCAAGCTATTGGCTGGCACCCCATTATAGAAGCTATTCCTTCCAATTCTAATCCTAAGATGGGGCAAAAGGATGATATAGTTTGGTTGGATTCGCCAAATCACAGATTCTCGGTCAAAGTAGCTTGGGAACAACTAAGACGTCATCGTCAGATGGTTGAATGGCATGACATTGTGTGGTTCAAGAATGCTGTTCCAAGACATTCATTTCTTCTATGGATGGCTGTCCAACAGAAACTCACAACTCAAGATAAACTTCATCGGTTTGGTATACATGGTCCCAATAGATGCTCACTCTGTCTCCGCAACAATGAGGATCACAACCACTTGTTCTTTGAATGCTCCTATACTAAAGCGATCCGGTGGGATGTTTGTGACAGATGCGACATTCCAAGAATGACAAAAGGCTGGGATGAATGGATTCGATGGGCCACTGTCTCTTGGCATGGCAAGAGTTTCGTCAATTTTTCTCGTAAATTGAGTTTTGCAGCTACAGTGTATCATGTATGGCAAGAACGGAATGCAAGGATCTTTGCTGGAATGTCTAGAACTTCGAATTTGGTCTTTAATCAAATCGAATGTATCATTCGTGATAAGCTTGATTGGATGAGGAATGTCGTACCAACAAATGAAAACAAAAGGATCCAACGAGCTTGGAGGGTGAATACCATAGATTCTTAATGTGTTAGTTAACTGGTTGTATTGGTTTCCCTAACGAATCTAATGAGGTTTCAGTTTTGTGGTCGGTGGCTAGCCTGTAGCCATCTGTTGTTTTATGTTTCTGTTATCATTGTAAATCTGGTGTATGCCCCTTATAATGTTTGTATCTTCTTCTTTTAATACATACGTCAACTTACCAAAAAAAAAAAAAGATATTTCAATGCTGCATGAGCACTAAAAACAACAACAGGTGAGCCAACAAGATAAGACATGAATTTTTCACATGCAAATACTATTGCAAGTAATTCTTTTTTAGTGGTGGTGTAATTCATTTGAGCACTATTTAAAGTTTTACTTGCATAGTAAATTACATAAGGTTTCTTATCTTTTCTCTGTCCCAAGACAGCACCCACGACATAATCACTAGCGTCACACATTATTTCAAAAGGTAATGACCAATCAGGAGGTTGAATGAAAAGAGCAGAAGTAAGCAAGTTTTTAAGTTTAACAAAGGTTTCTTCACAATGTTTAGTCCATTCAAAAATATTATCCTTTGTTAGAAGGTACAATGGCTTAGATATTACACTAAAATCTTTGATGAACCTTCTCTAAAAACCAGCATGTCCTAAGAATGATCTAACATCTTTAATAGATTTTAGTGTTGGCAAGTTAGCAATTAACTCGATTTTAGATTTGTCAACCTCAACTCCTTTCTTTAGGAATAAGTGATAACAAAAGAATGTTATCACTTATTCCTAAAGTTGCTAATCCTACAAGGTTGACAGATTTTCGTCCTATATCTTGCTGCAATACAGTGTACAAATGCATCGCTAAGATTCTAGCTGGGAGAATCAAAGTTGTTTTGCCATCCTTCGTTGGTCCATATCAGACTGCTTTTATCTCAGGACGGAGAATCAGTGATAACATTCTTTTGTCTCAGGAACTAATGAAAGGCTATCATAAATCTACGGGACCTGCTCGTTGTGCTATGAAAGTTGATCTGATGAAGGCTTATGACTCGGTGCGGTGGGATTTCGTTGACGCTATGTTAATAAAAATGGGATTCCCTAGAACAGTCATTGATTGGATCATGGTTTGTGTTACATCACGTCAATTCTCTATCAACGTCAACGGTGAGCTTGCAGGTTACTTTCAAGGGGGAAGAGGGCTGAGACAAGGGGATCCATTGTCCCCATATTTGTTTGTCCTATGTATGGAAATCCTGTCGGGGCTATTCTGCAAGATGAGTGCCAACCAAGAATTCAAGTTCCACTGGAGATGCAAGAAGGACAAAATTTCTCATCTTTGTTTTGCTGATGACTTGATGATTTTTAGCAACGGGGATGTAAACTCAATTCGTATGATTAGAACTGTGCTCACAAAGTTTCAAGATCTATCAGGTCTGTATCCAAATCCAAACAAAAGTGACATCTTCTTGAGCGGTGTGTTAAATGCTGAGAGGGAACAAATTATTCATATTCTTGGGTTTAGAGAGGGGGAGCTCCCTATGAAATATTTGGGAGTACCTCTTCTCTCGTCCAGACTAAAGGCTATTTATTGTAAGGGCCTCGTGGATCGAATCACCTCTAAAGTTCGACATTGGACTTGTAGAACACTCTCGTATGCAGGACGGGTACAACTGATTAATTCAGTCTTATTTTCCATACAGGTCTATTGGGCATCTCTCTTTCTCTTACCTGGGCAAGTAATTAAAAATGTGGAGCAAATTATGAAATCCTTTCTTTGGTCAGGTTCATATATGAGAACTACTGGGGCTAAAGTGGCTTGGGATCAGGTTTGTCTTCCAAAAAAGGAGGGGGGGGCTAGGAATAAAAAGGATAACAGAATGGAACAAGATTGCTTTGTTGAAACACATTTGGAACCTGTGCAATGACTCAGATGGCTCAATATGGTCTACTTGGATCAGATCCAATCTGTTGCGAGGTAGGAATTTCTGGACAATCAAGACGCCACAGAATTGCTCTTGGGCTTGGGGAAAGATTCTAAAGCTCAGATCCTTAGCATGGCCGAAGATGAAGTACATCATAGGAGATGGAATGACAACCTCTCTATGGTTTGATAATTGGCATCCTCACAGCCCACTCGCAGATTCTTACGGGGAAAGATTCATCTATGATTCAGGTATGGCCAAGAACGCGAAGGTGAGTGTGCTAATTCAGAACTCAGAATGGAAAACTCCTACCACCCAAGCTATTGGCTGGCACCCCATTATAGAAGCTATTCCTTCCAATTCTAATCCTAAGATGGGGCAAAAGGATGATATAGTTTGGTTGGATTCGCCAAATCACAGATTCTCGGTCAAAGTAGCTTGGGAACAACTAAGACGTCATCGTCAGATGGTTGAATGGCATGACATTGTGTGGTTCAAGAATGCTGTTCCAAGACATTCATTTCTTCTATGGATGGCTGTCCAACAGAAACTCACAACTCAAGATAAACTTCATCGGTTTGGTATACATGGTCCCAATAGATGCTCACTCTGTCTCCGCAACAATGAGGATCACAACCACTTGTTCTTTGAATGCTCCTATACTAAAGCGATCCGGTGGGATGTTTGTGACAGATGCGACATTCCAAGAATGACAAAAGGCTGGGATGAATGGATTCGATGGGCCACTGTCTCTTGGCATGGCAAGAGTTTCGTCAATTTTTCTCGTAAATTGAGTTTTGCAGCTACAGTGTATCATGTATGGCAAGAACGGAATGCAAGGATCTTTGCTGGAATGTCTAGAACTTCGAATTTGGTCTTTAATCAAATCGAATGTATCATTCGTGATAAGCTTGATTGGATGAGGAATGTCGTACCAACAAATGAAAACAAAAGGATCCAACGAGCTTGGAGGGTGAATACCATAGATTCTTAATGTGTTAGTTAACTGGTTGTATTGGTTTCCCTAACGAATCTAATGAGGTTTCAGTTTTGTGGTCGGTGGCTAGCCTGTAGCCATCTGTTGTTTTATGTTTCTGTTATCATTGTAAATCTGGTGTATGCCCCTTATAATGTTTGTATCTTCTTCTTTTAATACATACGTCAACTTACCAAAAAAAAAAAAGATATTTCAATGCTGCATGAGCACTAAAAACAACAACAGGTGAGCCAACAAGATAAGACATGAATTTTTCACATGCAAATACTATTGCAAGTAATTCTTTTTTAGTGGTGGTGTAATTCATTTGAGCACTATTTAAAGTTTTACTTGCATAGTAAATTACATAAGGTTTCTTATCTTTTCTCTGTCCCAAGACAGCACCCACGACATAATCACTAGCGTCACACATTATTTCAAAAGGTAATGACCAATCAGGAGGTTGAATGAAAAGAGCAGAAGTAAGCAAGTTTTTAAGTTTAACAAAGGTTTCTTCACAATGTTTAGTCCATTCAAAAATATTATCCTTTGTTAGAAGGTACAATGGCTTAGATATTACACTAAAATCTTTGATGAACCTTCTCTAAAAACCAGCATGTCCTAAGAATGATCTAACATCTTTAATAGATTTTAGTGTTGGCAAGTTAGCAATTAACTCGATTTTAGATTTGTCAACCTCAACTCCTTTCTTTAGGAATAAGTGATAACAAAAGAATGTTATCACTTATTCCTAAAGTTGCTAATCCTACAAGGTTGACAGATTTTCGTCCTATATCTTGCTGCAATACAGTGTACAAATGCATCGCTAAGATTCTAGCTGGGAGAATCAAAGTTGTTTTGCCATCCTTCGTTGGTCCATATCAGACTGCTTTTATCTCAGGACGGAGAATCAGTGATAACATTCTTTTGTCTCAGGAACTAATGAAAGGCTATCA
The DNA here is from genome assembly GCF_000002775.5 of Populus trichocarpa. Lineage (NCBI taxonomy): Eukaryota > Viridiplantae > Streptophyta > Magnoliopsida > Malpighiales > Salicaceae > Populus > Populus trichocarpa. The sequence goes on along the minus strand of NC_037291.2, from coordinate 7,349,958 downwards.
TAAATCTACGGGACCTGCTCGTTGTGCTATGAAAGTTGATCTGATGAAGGCTTATGACTCGGTGCGGTGGGATTTCGTTGACGCTATGTTAATAAAAATGGGATTCCCTAGAACAGTCATTGATTGGATCATGGTTTGTGTTACATCACGTCAATTCTCTATCAACGTCAACGGTGAGCTTGCAGGTTACTTTCAAGGGGGAAGAGGGCTGAGACAAGGGGATCCATTGTCCCCATATTTGTTTGTCCTATGTATGGAAATCCTGTCGGGGCTATTCTGCAAGATGAGTGCCAACCAAGAATTCAAGTTCCACTGGAGATGCAAGAAGGACAAAATTTCTCATCTTTGTTTTGCTGATGACTTGATGATTTTTAGCAACGGGGATGTAAACTCAATTCGTATGATTAGAACTGTGCTCACAAAGTTTCAAGATCTATCAGGTCTGTATCCAAATCCAAACAAAAGTGACATCTTCTTGAGCGGTGTGTTAAATGCTGAGAGGGAACAAATTATTCATATTCTTGGGTTTAGAGAGGGGGAGCTCCCTATGAAATATTTGGGAGTACCTCTTCTCTCGTCCAGACTAAAGGCTATTTATTGTAAGGGCCTCGTGGATCGAATCACCTCTAAAGTTCGACATTGGACTTGTAGAACACTCTCGTATGCAGGACGGGTACAACTGATTAATTCAGTCTTATTTTCCATACAGGTCTATTGGGCATCTCTCTTTCTCTTACCTGGGCAAGTAATTAAAAATGTGGAGCAAATTATGAAATCCTTTCTTTGGTCAGGTTCATATATGAGAACTACTGGGGCTAAAGTGGCTTGGGATCAGGTTTGTCTTCCAAAAAAGGAGGGGGGGGCTAGGAATAAAAAGGATAACAGAATGGAACAAGATTGCTTTGTTGAAACACATTTGGAACCTGTGCAATGACTCAGATGGCTCAATATGGTCTACTTGGATCAGATCCAATCTGTTGCGAGGTAGGAATTTCTGGACAATCAAGACGCCACAGAATTGCTCTTGGGCTTGGGGAAAGATTCTAAAGCTCAGATCCTTAGCATGGCCGAAGATGAAGTACATCATAGGAGATGGAATGACAACCTCTCTATGGTTTGATAATTGGCATCCTCACAGCCCACTCGCAGATTCTTACGGGGAAAGATTCATCTATGATTCAGGTATGGCCAAGAACGCGAAGGTGAGTGTGCTAATTCAGAACTCAGAATGGAAAACTCCTACCACCCAAGCTATTGGCTGGCACCCCATTATAGAAGCTATTCCTTCCAATTCTAATCCTAAGATGGGGCAAAAGGATGATATAGTTTGGTTGGATTCGCCAAATCACAGATTCTCGGTCAAAGTAGCTTGGGAACAACTAAGACGTCATCGTCAGATGGTTGAATGGCATGACATTGTGTGGTTCAAGAATGCTGTTCCAAGACATTCATTTCTTCTATGGATGGCTGTCCAACAGAAACTCACAACTCAAGATAAACTTCATCGGTTTGGTATACATGGTCCCAATAGATGCTCACTCTGTCTCCGCAACAATGAGGATCACAACCACTTGTTCTTTGAATGCTCCTATACTAAAGCGATCCGGTGGGATGTTTGTGACAGATGCGACATTCCAAGAATGACAAAAGGCTGGGATGAATGGATTCGATGGGCCACTGTCTCTTGGCATGGCAAGAGTTTCGTCAATTTTTCTCGTAAATTGAGTTTTGCAGCTACAGTGTATCATGTATGGCAAGAACGGAATGCAAGGATCTTTGCTGGAATGTCTAGAACTTCGAATTTGGTCTTTAATCAAATCGAATGTATCATTCGTGATAAGCTTGATTGGATGAGGAATGTCGTACCAACAAATGAAAACAAAAGGATCCAACGAGCTTGGAGGGTGAATACCATAGATTCTTAATGTGTTAGTTAACTGGTTGTATTGGTTTCCCTAACGAATCTAATGAGGTTTCAGTTTTGTGGTCGGTGGCTAGCCTGTAGCCATCTGTTGTTTTATGTTTCTGTTATCATTGTAAATCTGGTGTATGCCCCTTATAATGTTTGTATCTTCTTCTTTTAATACATACGTCAACTTACCAAAAAAAAAAAAAGATATTTCAATGCTGCATGAGCACTAAAAACAACAACAGGTGAGCCAACAAGATAAGACATGAATTTTTCACATGCAAATACTATTGCAAGTAATTCTTTTTTAGTGGTGGTGTAATTCATTTGAGCACTATTTAAAGTTTTACTTGCATAGTAAATTACATAAGGTTTCTTATCTTTTCTCTGTCCCAAGACAGCACCCACGACATAATCACTAGCGTCACACATTATTTCAAAAGGTAATGACCAATCAGGAGGTTGAATGAAAAGAGCAGAAGTAAGCAAGTTTTTAAGTTTAACAAAGGTTTCTTCACAATGTTTAGTCCATTCAAAAATATTATCCTTTGTTAGAAGGTACAATGGCTTAGATATTACACTAAAATCTTTGATGAACCTTCTCTAAAAACCAGCATGTCCTAAGAATGATCTAACATCTTTAATAGATTTTAGTGTTGGCAAGTTAGCAATTAACTCGATTTTAGATTTGTCAACCTCAACTCCTTTCTTTAGGAATAAGTGATAACAAAAGAATGTTATCACTTATTCCTAAAGTTGCTAATCCTACAAGGTTGACAGATTTTCGTCCTATATCTTGCTGCAATACAGTGTACAAATGCATCGCTAAGATTCTAGCTGGGAGAATCAAAGTTGTTTTGCCATCCTTCGTTGGTCCATATCAGACTGCTTTTATCTCAGGACGGAGAATCAGTGATAACATTCTTTTGTCTCAGGAACTAATGAAAGGCTATCATAAATCTACGGGACCTGCTCGTTGTGCTATGAAAGTTGATCTGATGAAGGCTTATGACTCGGTGCGGTGGGATTTCGTTGACGCTATGTTAATAAAAATGGGATTCCCTAGAACAGTCATTGATTGGATCATGGTTTGTGTTACATCACGTCAATTCTCTATCAACGTCAACGGTGAGCTTGCAGGTTACTTTCAAGGGGGAAGAGGGCTGAGACAAGGGGATCCATTGTCCCCATATTTGTTTGTCCTATGTATGGAAATCCTGTCGGGGCTATTCTGCAAGATGAGTGCCAACCAAGAATTCAAGTTCCACTGGAGATGCAAGAAGGACAAAATTTCTCATCTTTGTTTTGCTGATGACTTGATGATTTTTAGCAACGGGGATGTAAACTCAATTCGTATGATTAGAACTGTGCTCACAAAGTTTCAAGATCTATCAGGTCTGTATCCAAATCCAAACAAAAGTGACATCTTCTTGAGCGGTGTGTTAAATGCTGAGAGGGAACAAATTATTCATATTCTTGGGTTTAGAGAGGGGGAGCTCCCTATGAAATATTTGGGAGTACCTCTTCTCTCGTCCAGACTAAAGGCTATTTATTGTAAGGGCCTCGTGGATCGAATCACCTCTAAAGTTCGACATTGGACTTGTAGAACACTCTCGTATGCAGGACGGGTACAACTGATTAATTCAGTCTTATTTTCCATACAGGTCTATTGGGCATCTCTCTTTCTCTTACCTGGGCAAGTAATTAAAAATGTGGAGCAAATTATGAAATCCTTTCTTTGGTCAGGTTCATATATGAGAACTACTGGGGCTAAAGTGGCTTGGGATCAGGTTTGTCTTCCAAAAAAGGAGGGGGGGGCTAGGAATAAAAAGGATAACAGAATGGAACAAGATTGCTTTGTTGAAACACATTTGGAACCTGTGCAATGACTCAGATGGCTCAATATGGTCTACTTGGATCAGATCCAATCTGTTGCGAGGTAGGAATTTCTGGACAATCAAGACGCCACAGAATTGCTCTTGGGCTTGGGGAAAGATTCTAAAGCTCAGATCCTTAGCATGGCCGAAGATGAAGTACATCATAGGAGATGGAATGACAACCTCTCTATGGTTTGATAATTGGCATCCTCACAGCCCACTCGCAGATTCTTACGGGGAAAGATTCATCTATGATTCAGGTATGGCCAAGAACGCGAAGGTGAGTGTGCTAATTCAGAACTCAGAATGGAAAACTCCTACCACCCAAGCTATTGGCTGGCACCCCATTATAGAAGCTATTCCTTCCAATTCTAATCCTAAGATGGGGCAAAAGGATGATATAGTTTGGTTGGATTCGCCAAATCACAGATTCTCGGTCAAAGTAGCTTGGGAACAACTAAGACGTCATCGTCAGATGGTTGAATGGCATGACATTGTGTGGTTCAAGAATGCTGTTCCAAGACATTCATTTCTTCTATGGATGGCTGTCCAACAGAAACTCACAACTCAAGATAAACTTCATCGGTTTGGTATACATGGTCCCAATAGATGCTCACTCTGTCTCCGCAACAATGAGGATCACAACCACTTGTTCTTTGAATGCTCCTATACTAAAGCGATCCGGTGGGATGTTTGTGACAGATGCGACATTCCAAGAATGACAAAAGGCTGGGATGAATGGATTCGATGGGCCACTGTCTCTTGGCATGGCAAGAGTTTCGTCAATTTTTCTCGTAAATTGAGTTTTGCAGCTACAGTGTATCATGTATGGCAAGAACGGAATGCAAGGATCTTTGCTGGAATGTCTAGAACTTCGAATTTGGTCTTTAATCAAATCGAATGTATCATTCGTGATAAGCTTGATTGGATGAGGAATGTCGTACCAACAAATGAAAACAAAAGGATCCAACGAGCTTGGAGGGTGAATACCATAGATTCTTAATGTGTTAGTTAACTGGTTGTATTGGTTTCCCTAACGAATCTAATGAGGTTTCAGTTTTGTGGTCGGTGGCTAGCCTGTAGCCATCTGTTGTTTTATGTTTCTGTTATCATTGTAAATCTGGTGTATGCCCCTTATAATGTTTGTATCTTCTTCTTTTAATACATACGTCAACTTACCAAAAAAAAAAAAAGATATTTCAATGCTGCATGAGCACTAAAAACAACAACAGGTGAGCCAACAAGATAAGACATGAATTTTTCACATGCAAATACTATTGCAAGTAATTCTTTTTTAGTGGTGGTGTAATTCATTTGAGCACTATTTAAAGTTTTACTTGCATAGTAAATTACATAAGGTTTCTTATCTTTTCTCTGTCCCAAGACAGCACCCACGACATAATCACTAGCGTCACACATTATTTCAAAAGGTAATGACCAATCAGGAGGTTGAATGAAAAGAGCAGAAGTAAGCAAGTTTTTAAGTTTAACAAAGGTTTCTTCACAATGTTTAGTCCATTCAAAAATATTATCCTTTGTTAGAAGGTACAATGGCTTAGATATTACACTAAAATCTTTGATGAACCTTCTCTAAAAACCAGCATGTCCTAAGAATGATCTAACATCTTTAATAGATTTTAGTGTTGGCAAGTTAGCAATTAACTCGATTTTAGATTTGTCAACCTCAACTCCTTTCTTTAGGAATAAGTGATAACAAAAGAATGTTATCACTTATTCCTAAAGTTGCTAATCCTACAAGGTTGACAGATTTTCGTCCTATATCTTGCTGCAATACAGTGTACAAATGCATCGCTAAGATTCTAGCTGGGAGAATCAAAGTTGTTTTGCCATCCTTCGTTGGTCCATATCAGACTGCTTTTATCTCAGGACGGAGAATCAGTGATAACATTCTTTTGTCTCAGGAACTAATGAAAGGCTATCATAAATCTACGGGACCTGCTCGTTGTGCTATGAAAGTTGATCTGATGAAGGCTTATGACTCGGTGCGGTGGGATTTCGTTGACGCTATGTTAATAAAAATGGGATTCCCTAGAACAGTCATTGATTGGATCATGGTTTGTGTTACATCACGTCAATTCTCTATCAACGTCAACGGTGAGCTTGCAGGTTACTTTCAAGGGGGAAGAGGGCTGAGACAAGGGGATCCATTGTCCCCATATTTGTTTGTCCTATGTATGGAAATCCTGTCGGGGCTATTCTGCAAGATGAGTGCCAACCAAGAATTCAAGTTCCACTGGAGATGCAAGAAGGAAAACTGGTCGGTGGCTAGCCTGTAGCCATCTGTTGTTTTATGTTTCTGTTATCATTGTAAATCTGGGGTATGCCCCTTATAATGTTTGTATCTTCTTCTTTTAATACATACGTCAACTTACCAAAAAAAAAAAAAAACCTCAATTCCTTTCGATAAAACAATGTGAGTACAGTGCCGTTTGTTACCATAAAGTGACATTTTTCCCTATTCAGTACAAGATTCTTCTCTTCACACCTGCTCAAAACCTTTTCTAAGTTAGTCAAACAAACATCAAATGAATCACCAAAAATAGAAAAATCATCCATAAAAATCTCAAAACAACGTTTAACCTATCACTGAATATGCTAAGCATGCATCTTTGAAACGTGGCTGGTGCATTACATAATCTGAAAGGCATCCTTCGATATGCAAAAGTACCAAATGGACATGTGAAAGTAGTCTTCTCTTGATCTTTCAATGCAATTTCAATTTGGTTTGGTTGTAACCTGAATAGCCATTTAGGAAACAATAAAATTCATGACCTGCAACTCTTTCTAGGATTTGATCCATAAAAGGTAAAGGGAAATGATCTTTTCTAGTCATTGAATTAAGTTTCCTATAGTCAATGCACATGCGCCAACCAGTAATAGTCCTAGTTGGAATTAACTCATTTTTCTCATTTGTTATCACAGTGACTCCAGACTTCTTGGGTACAACTTGGGTAGGGCTTACCCATTTGCTGTCAGAAATAGGATAAATGATTCCATTATCTTGAAGCTTAATGACTTTATTTTTCACTTCTTCTTTCATATCAGGATTAAGCCTTCGTTGCATTTCTCTAGAGGGTTTAGCATTTTCCTCCAAATAAATCCTATTTGTGCAAATCAAATGACTAATTCCTTTTATGTCAGCTATGGTCCATCATAATGCATTTTTGTGCATTTTTAGAGTTTGTAATAACTTACCTTCTTGATGTGCATTAAGTTTGGAAGAGATTATTACCGGAAAAGTTTCATTTTCTCCCAAAAAATGAGTATTTGAGATTGAAAGGTAATGGCTTCAAATAAGGTTTTGGTGGTTGAACACTTGAAGGTATGGACTCAATTGATCGTGGTGGCAATTCCTTAATTTTTGGTCTCCAACTATTTGCCTTTGATTCTTCCTGAAAATAAACCATTTGCAAATCATCAGATTCATCAATCTCAGTTTCACTGGAAGTGGTTTGAAATTGATCATGAACTAATTTTTCAGTAAAGTCCACTTTCTGTAAATCATTATCATCTTCAGGTTGCTTGCAAATATTGAAAATATTCATCTCCAATGTCAAGTTTACAAATGATAGTTTCATCAGTCCATTCCTACAATTAATCAATGCATTAGAAGTTGCAAGAAACGGACGTCCTAAAATAACAGGAAATGAATTACATGATTCAACAGGTTGTGTGTCCAAGACAATAAAATCCACAGGGTAAATGAATTTATCAACTTGTACTAACACATCCTCAATTATTCCTCTAGGCACTTTTACAGATTTATCAGCAAGTAAAAGAGTTACAGAAGTTGGTTTTAACTCACCTAGATTGAGACTTTGGTAAACTGAATATGGAAGTAAATTCACACTAGCTCCAAGATCAAGTAAAGCTCTTTCAATTTTATGTTCTTCAGTAAAGCATGAAATTGTAGGATAACCAGGGTCTTTATATTTCAAAGCATTATTGTTCTGAAGAATAGCATTTACTTATTCGGCTAAAAAGGCTTTCTTTTTCACATTCAGTTTTCTCTTCACAGTGCACAGATCTTTCAAAAATTTAGCATAGGAAGGAACCTGTTTAATAGCATCCAACAAAGGTATATTGATCCTTACCTATTTGAAAGTTTCAAAGATTTCAGAGTTGTGATTGACTTTCCTTTGTTTGGTCATGGCATGTGGAAATGAAAGTGTTGGCGGGGAGTCAGTCTTTTCTTTGCAATGTTCATATTCAACCCCTTCCTTACCCTCAGAGATTGACTCATCATCTTTCTCACAAGGTTCAAGAATGAGTTTTTCAATAACCTTACCACTGTGGAGAGTAATGATTGATTTGACTTGATCCATGTGTTGGCTTCCAGAACTACTTGCATTTGCATTGTATTGCCCCTTGGGATTTTGTTGTGGTTGAGATGGAAACTTACCTTTCTCTTGAAAATTGAGAGCAGATGTGAATTTTGCAAGAGTATCTTTAAAATCTGTCATGCTTTGAGCAAGTTGAGTGTTGATTGTCTCTTGCTTTTCAATGAATGCATGCAATGTTTCCTCAAGATTTCTTCTAGGAGGGGGAGCATAAGGAGGTGCATATCCATGAGAATTTTGAAAATTATGGTGTGCTTGAAACGGTGGCTGTGAAGTTTGTGCATTATTATTATCACTCTTCCAACTAAAATTTGAGTGATTTCTCCAACCAGGGTTGTATGTTTGCGAGTATGAGTTATGATTGGGCCTTTTGAAACTTTTTAAAGCATGTGCTTGTTCATGGAGACATTCCTTAAAAGAAAGCAAAGTTGGACAGTCATTGGTTGATTGTTCATTGGTTTCACAGATTTGACACACAATATTTTGAACAGATTTTAATTGACCACTCTTTTTCAATTCTAGTGCCTCGACTTTTCTAGCTAAAGATGCAAACTTGGCTTGGAGGTCATGATCTTCCCTAAGGTTGTACATACCTCCACTAGATGTATGAGGTTGGGTTTTACTTGGTGCCTCATAAGTGCCTATAGTGTCTTAATTTTGAGCATTTTCAGCTAGCAAGTCTAGGTGCTCCATTGCTTCATTAGGGTCTTTATCTTCAAAAGTTCCATTGCACATCAATTCAACCATTTATCTATCTCTAGGTGTTAATCCTTCATAAAAATGTGAAACCAATCTCCATGTTTCAAAACCATGATGAGGGCAAGTATTAAGCAAGTCTCGATACCTATCCCAACATTGGTAAAATGTTTCTCCTGGTTTTTTAGTGAAAGTGATGATTTGTCTTTTGAAAGAGTTTGTTTCATGAGATGGAAAAAACTTCTTTAAAAATTGTTGTTGCATTTCATCCCAAGCATGAATAGATCCTGGTCTCAAATTTTGTAGCCATGTTTTAGCTTTATCTTTTTATGAAAAAGGATAAACATCTGATGGTGTTCATCCCAAGCATAAACATCTGATGGTGTTCATGCTACAATTTGAGTCATTATAGGTGTTACAGACCTTCTCAAATTCCCTTAAATGCAAGTATGTATTTTATAAATCTAAGCCATGAAAAGAAGGTAAAAGTTGAATAATGTCTGGCTTAAAATTAAAATGAGATGCATTCGGAGGAAAAACTATGCATGAGGGTGCACTTGTTCTTGTGGGATTCATGTGGTCTCTAAGTGTTCTCACACAATTATTCTCATTATTCTCATTATGAAGCGATTGATTATCTTCTTTCGCCATATTTTTTGAAAATGATGAGGATACCCTACAAAGTCTACCACTTAATGTACGTGACCAAACTCTCATGCACGTGTAGGAAGAGAATAAAAGGAAGAAGAAAACAAAAGAAGAAGAAACAAAAGAAAAGAAACAAAGTTAGATACAAGAAAAGTGAAAAGAGAAATTAAAATAAATATTATAATTTATACTAGAATTACCTCCCTGGCAACGGCGCCAAAAACTTGACACGACCAAAAAATTGATGTCTTCTCCCAAGTGCAGAAGTGTCGAAGTAATAAATAACCCGGCAAGACCGGGGTCGAAGCACAGGGAGGTTAACTATATAAATTATAGATGATAACAACAACAACAACAATAATAATAAGGAGAAGAAGAAGAAGAAGTTAAAGAGGACTTTGAGATGTAAGACTAATGTGAGGATTAAACAATAATAAAAACAAATGTCAAGGTTAGATGATCCACTAATGGTATTTCAAACAAGTATAATATAAACTATTATTATTTAACTGGAAACCACACACAAAAGAGGTTCCAATCGGATTATAAATTGTTAACATGATTACATTATTTATCTTATTCAAATAATGCTAATACTTGTAAATGTTTTCAGGCATTCATGATTATAACTTATGTTAACAACAAATCAAGTTCCTTTTGTCATAACCCATTTTCTTGTTATTCCCCAAATTTATTTTTTCTCTTCCAAAAAATAAAAAAAAAATATATTCGAACTAAAAACAAAATAAATCCAAAAAATAATAACAGTGAGAAGAGGATGTCAGAGCGCCCAGAAAATAGCTAGAAATTGGTTGAGGAGGCTAAAAAATTCAAAGATTAAAATTTGACAGTATATTTTACAGATGAAGAGCCCTGTTGACAAAGAAAAATTCAATTTGAGGAAAAAAGTCCAAAATCAGATGTTTATGGACTCAATTAAATTTTATTGGAGGTTTAATTGAATTTATATAGGGTTTGATTACAAGAAAAAATGATTTTAAAGTCAATTTAGGCTCTAATTGGAAAAAATTAAAGTTCTGGGGTCAAAGTAGAATTTTTTAGAGTTGATTTGGTCAACTCAGGGTCTTAATTGCATAGATATTGAAGTTTGATGGCCAATTAGGGACTTGATTGAAGAAATCCAAAACCAAGGATCAAATTGGAAAAGGCACGTAAATAAAGGGACTGAAATTGACCAAATCGGGGTCAAATTGAAGAAATTAGAAGTTTATTGATCAATTAAGGGTCAAATTGCATAAATCCAAAACCAAGGACCAAAAGGAAAAGTACGTCAAAATCTGGGGTTTAAATTGAAGTTCTTCATGGGTAAAATTGAACAAAATTAAAAGTTTGAAGCCAATCAGGGGTGTAGATAGAAATAAATCACAAATTAAAGGACTAAATTGTAAGATACTATTCATCTTCTTCTTCAGCGAGGCTGGTTGGGTGGCCACCTTCCCAAGGCATTTGGCGCCTCGTTTCTTCACCAAATTGGATGATATGTACACGCAAACGATCCTGTGATACCTGACTACACGCTAGTGTAAGCAGTTCGGGCTGATCGAGGCTGCAAAAGCGGTGCCACCGCCCCAAAGTGGCCAACCCGACCAGCCATTTTTCCTGCAAAACTGACAGTTCATCATTTCTACTTTGAGCCAATGGTTGATTTTGCACCAGAAGAGACAAAGTGTCCCTCTTCCACCGCCTATAAATATATTTTATCTTCATGCTCAGGGGGTGGAGAAATTTGGGGTCCAAAGACAGCCAACAAAACAAGCTTCCTCCCCAGAATTTTTCCTTTTTTGCCATTTGTCTCTTCACACTCTCTCTCTCTCCGTCGTCCAGGCCACCACTGTCATAACCGTCAGATTTTCAGCCACCATCTCCACCACAAGAAGCCAACACAACCACCGTCCAGCCACAGCAACCGCCGGTCCTCTCCCCCTGCAGATTTTCTTCTTCTTCTTTCTTCCTGCCACCATCAGCCACCATCGCTTGCACCACGCTGTCCTCCGCCACCGTTAGAACCACCGCAGGTCAGCCTTCCTCCCCCCCCCTTCTTCTTCTTCTTCTTCATCTTCTTCGTCCCAGCTGTTCACTACGTGAACAACAGGCATGAATTAATTCACGCCCATTGTTCATGCAGCAGTGGGATTTGGCCCAGATTTGTTGTTTTGGGTCGGGTCCGGCCTAGTCACAAAAATTTTCAAAAAAATATTTTCGGAAAAATTTGTTATTTTTCCACGTATTTTGTTATGGAATTTTGCTTAATATTGGTTTGTATTTTTATACTGTAAAGATACAAATGCGGTATTAAAATACTCGGTTTTCGTTAAAACATTGCAAAAAAAATTTATAAACAAAAACAATATTTTGCTTTCATGCATACGACCAAGTCTCTTTAAGATAAAAAAAAAATCATATCATTTTTTATATAAAAAAACATAAAAATTCAAAAATATGTTTTAGCATGTATCTTGACTTTAATAACCAGTTTATTAAAGTCACGAGAACTAGGCCAATATTTCAAAAAACACCCAAAAAAATATTTTGTTTTCTTTTAATATCCGGGATTACGAATTTATACGTAAAACGTACTCTCGATATTAAAATGGTAGTTTTTTTATTTGACATTGGCATAATTAGGTTTTACCCTATAAGATAAGAACCTCCTTATTGAGGAGGGCTTTTCTTGAACCATTGACGGACCAACAATTAAAAAACATGACAAGACCTTAGTTTTTATCAGACAATTAAACAATGCAGCTTACCTTAGGTAGGGCGTATTTGGGGTGCTAATACCTTCCCTTTACGCAACCAGTCTCCGTACTCGATCTCTAAGACCAGTTAGGGTTCCTAGTAATCAAAATACTAGGTGGCGACTCCCATTCCATTTTTTCCACTGATAAAAGACAAGAATTCCTTGTCTTCATATATTTGCCAAGATAGAAACTCCACACCTGATGAGGGTGGTGGGCGATCGTCGCGACGCCGCACATGTGCGACATCTTTCATAGCACAGGTGTCGGTTATACCATACGGTTTGGGCTATGAAAGTGCCAAGTATTTGTTGTACCAAGGGTTATACAACATAAATCTAGATTAAACATTTAACAAGCAAAGTATTAAAAGTGAACAAGATAACAAATATAAAACATGTTAGTATCAAACATTAAGGTTCATGTTGAGTTTATACCATACACTTACACCATTAGTGTAACCTTTTCACCTTGACATAATAAACTTAGCTAAACATAATGAAAGAGAGAAACATAAATAAACAAGATAAGAACATAAATAAGATATAAGTTAACTAAGTAAAGGAAAGGAAATGAAAACCATAAACAAGAGATTAATATAAACGAAACTTCAGCATTACAAAATATAAAGAGAGAGAGCAAGAACATGATCTTGATCTAAAAACCAAGATGCCTAAATACATGGCAAATGCCTCCTTTTATAGGCTAAAATTTAGAACTATTGATTTAATGACTAATTGTTGAGTGGGTGGCCACATCTTGACTTGGTGACATCCTTATCTTCTTGTCTGAACAAAACGTCATTGCTAATATCAGAATTTGAACAGATTGTCCGCATGAAAGTTCTAGGAAATTGTCTCAGCTTTCCAACAAAAAAAGAATCAGTGCATTTGGACTTCTAGAACTCGAGATATGGGCTGAACACTAAATAGTGTTTGGGCTGCAAGACAGATTCTGACTTCTCCGTTATTGCTAAGATTTGGACTTCCAAACAGCAGAATTGAGTCTTTCACTCCCATGAATGTTTTAGGCCTATGTCTTAGCTTTCTAGCCATATAAACCAAATTGAAATCCAAGATCTACAATTTCAGATATGACCCAATGACTGAACAGTGTTCTAGTTTGGACTGAATCAACATCTCTTTTCTAAGCTTAACCCTCTCTTTGTCTTCTCAATTTCAGTAGTTAAACTCATCAATCAATCCTTTGATTTATGTGATAGGCCTGCATTTAAGATGAACATTTACCATAAATTAAATGTATCTTATAGTATCAGACTTGTTATTATAAAACATGCTTTAATTAAGGAGTTATTTATGCTTTAAGTGCAAAATGATGATATGAAACCTTGATAAAAATGCAATTTTAAGTACTAATCATAGATCACTTAGGTGACAACTCTTTGTCTAAACATATCATAAATGGTGCACCTAACCACTGTTTCTAATCTTATATGATCATAAGTAACTCATCCAAATTATATAAGTTAGTTAAGTAGTTACCAGTTTTATAGGATTAAACATATTTGATTAATAGTGATCTTGAGTAGCTCAACAAGTTATCCATGAATAGAACTTTAGTTTTATGCATATAAAGTCGGAAGACAACATATCATGTTCTCAACATGCACTTAATATTTTAACGAGGGATTTATTATTTTAATTAAGTCTCATTCCATAGCAATAATGATATATCATACATAACAATTATATATAAACATATACCCCTAACTTGTCATTCTAATTAGATGATTATGAACATATCTAAATTAATTTTCTCGAGTCATCAAAGAGAATTAGACGGTCAAAACCTAGGTAACTATTGCTAATCTTCATAAGTTTTTTGCGAGCACCATAATTGTAGTATTTTTCATCGTTCTTTCTTTATTTTGGATTACAAAATAGATTTTTCTATCTAAATTTCTACATTTCTAAATTACATAAAATTTACAAAATAGTACAAGAAACCTCGAGTTACATACAAGGCGAATTAGATGAAAAAATAATTTTATAACCTAAAAGAAAAATAGAGAAAAGGTAGGATACAGAGGCCCTATTTAAATGTCCATAACTATCCATCATGCATAAAATCATATTAATATGTATAATTAAATATATTGCATACATTAATTCTAATTATTGAATTTATGTGCAATTTTTAAAATAATATTTCTAACATTTAGAAATATTAAATCAAATCCAATTTGATAATTTTCTAAATGTAATAAATTTTATTTAATATAATTTTTTGTTAAAAAGTAATTCTCAAGATTTATTAATAAAATTAATCATATTAAAATTCTTATTTACATCCTAAACTATTTTTATGATAAAATAAATAAAATTTTATGGCTTAAAAACTCTTAATTTTGATAAAACTATTATTTTTTAAATATTATTTTAATTAAATTCTAACCCTATTAGGATATTAAAAAATTTAAAAGACTTTAATTCAATCCTAATCCATTTAGAAAAATTTATTCTATAATTAAAATAATTTAGAGTTTTAATTTTAAAATTTAAAATTCATATTTATATCTAGAGAGATAGATTTGTAATTCTATCCCATATTTCATATTGTAAAAATGAATAAATCGTAAAGGAAAATTCATGAACTACACCTTAAAACCCTATTGTAATTAACTATAAGTTGTAGGCGTATAATAGTAATTATATCCCTAAAAACCCTAAAAAGGCACATGGGGCAGAATTGTAAATTATGCCCCTTCTTCCTCTTTTTTGTCGCCAGCTCTTTTTGGTAGTTGATACAACAATTGTTGTCGGTGGGGTTGCTAATGCCGGAGACAACCTTCAGCCGCCCAACATGGCATGTTGCTACTGCTTGCTAGCAACAAGCTGTTACGGTTGAGTGGGCCAGTAGTGTTGGCAGCGTCGCTGGCTGCATTGCATTTATTTAAAAGGCTGAGATCAAAATATTATTTTAACTTAGAAACCAAAGGGGGTGACACCTTCTCTTTTAGTTACTAGGATTATTGATCAACATTATAAGCTATAAATAAGTCTTGTGACTTGTAATGTTTTCTTTTCTTCTTCTCTTCCCATGACAGAACAAGATTTAGACTTATGAGCTTTATTTATATTTTTTTTAAGTACAACCCAAAGTTTATTTGGATTTAATTAATACGTTGTTTTCAGTTAGTGATGCGAACCTCGTGATCACGCAAAGACAAAAATTCCCGGAAAGCCAGTAAATTAGGTTTGATAGGAGTGTGACACAAAGATAACTTGTACCTAGGCACCAACACTATTGGAAACGAAAAACCCCACCCAACGAATATTGATTCGCGAACGAGAGGTATAAGGATGACGCCACGAAGCGAGTTGTTCTTCGATAAGTCGTTTTCAGTTTTTTTGAGAACCATGAAAGGGGGATTATCTCACCAACACACACACACACAAAGTACGGTAAACAAGAACTTTTTTTTAATCTGAATTGTCTAACCCTTACATGTTTGATTATGCCTTTATTTATACTGACTCTAGACTTAAAGAAACCCTAATGGACCCCCTTTAGGTGGACTTATATGAAGCCCACTTACAATTGACCCAAATAAGTAATAATAACCCAAAGACAAAGAAGAAAATAATAAAAATATGAAAATTACCATCCTAAATATGCGAAAATCAGATTTGTCACTCTTAAGAAGTTCCAAATAAACTAGAATAAATCTGATTTGGAAAATTTGTGTTGCTGCCCCCTTTGATGTCCTTGATTAGCTTGGATTTCCTTGTTTAACTTGGACAAATAAGAAAACAAATTTCCTTCTTTGTTGTTGATTTAATTACTTTCATTCCTATGTTAGAAAAAGCATTAAATAATCCTCCTCTTTTTAGGAACAAGATCTGGCCAACTTCCTTACTTAATTAGGAGAATAAATTGCTGACTTTCTATCCTTGTAGCATTAGGGAAAAACAAGCCTAATAAGGCTGGTACGGGGTCGGACACATCAGCCCTTTGTTCCACACTAGTTGGGCTCTTCTTGGACCTAAATGAGATGAATTAAAGGTTGTCATTCATGCTCCTTAACTGTCCCAAGCCCCTCTAGGTCCATCTTGCTCCATATGTTCTGAACAAGCTCATTCAATGCTTCTTTAAGCTTCTATACCCTAGCTCTTGTAATTGGCTCAATTGGCACCTCCAATGGGTCGTTGACATGAATACGCTTGGTATTAGGCTGATCCTCATCAATTAGGATCCAATGCTTGTTTTTTTTATCAGGGTTTGAGCTTACTAGTAAGGTTAACTTTTGTAAGTGGATCAATTCGATTTACATTTGTAGATCCATTAAGGTTAATTTCTTAGGACTATTTAAACCTATGTAAGCATAAATCTCGGTATTTTTTGATCAATCATACCTCTGAACTTTTTAATTTAATGTATGAGAGAGATTCTTGTATTTTTTTGTTCTTAAACGAGCTAAATTTGATTTATCAAAGATTAATTGGTTTTGTGACATCATTCGATTTCATTCCAATAATACTAGTGTCTTAGAATAAATTTTTATTATGTCACACTTTTATCTTTTTCAATTTTTCAAGACAAAATCTTAATTTTAATTATAAATTACATGAACACGTGGTCTCACGAAGTTTAGGTAACGGTATTTCCTGAAAAAGAAATTCAAAAGGGAATAAGTTAGAGAACAAATGATATATTACGTTGATATTAAAAAAAAACTAAAAGAGATCATTAACCACTGTGGACTAAGAGTTCTCACTGGATTCAAGTAGTGTTTCTCCCCATAAAAATTGTTCAACCTCATGATAATTTTGTTTAATTCCTCGTGTTTTGTTGTTTTTAATCGTGGGTTGCAAGGCTATTGACGTGGCTCCTCTGCAGTGTAAATTGGAACGCTTCATCTTTTTTCTTTTTCTTTTTTAGGATTTGTAGCAATTGGAGTGGCTTTTCTGCAGCTGAAGGCTCATGGGTTTGTTGCTAGATTTGCCTATTGGAGCTGCTTCACATTGCTTTTTCGTTTCTTTGTGGTCGAGTAAATGGACCAGCTGTTGGGGTGGCTTCTATGAAGCTGGGGGTTCATAGGTTTGTTTTTAGCCAGGTGGCTCTGATGGATGGGGTTGCTTCACTCGGTTGCTTTGGAGCTACTGAAGAGGGCCTTCATTAGGTATTTTTGAATTTCTTATTCATGTTATTGATGGTGGCTGGGTTGTGGGGAGAGCTGGTTTATTAGCTAAGGCTACACTCTTTCTTTATTTGGCTCTATGCTGGGGCTACTTCTTGGCTAGCCAGCACCATCATTGTGGATTAAATGCTCAAGCAAATTGCCATCACCTTCGGTCTCTTCTCAGCATCGGAAGGGCTGCTGCTATTGGAATGGGACTTGAAATCTCTTTCATTTGTGACTAACGATTACAGTTGGTTGTTGCTTATTATGCCTTGCCCCTATTCCAATCCCATTTGCATGGGACCAGATAAGTCTCTATTCCTGTTGTTTCGTTGCCCTACTTTTCTTCTTTTAGCAAGTGTTAATTATTTGCTTTTTGTGTCATTTCAGGTTAGGTTTGGTGGGGCTTTTAGGGTTTGTTTTGTGGTTCCTGGACTAGTTTTTAGACCCGGCCTGGTTCAAGGCCCGGGTTCCGGGTTTTGACCGGATCACTAGGTCGCCCGGGTCAATTTCTTTTTTTTTTTTAAAATCAAAACGACATCGTTTTAGTAAAAAAAAGTCAACGGGTTGCAACCGGGTCTTGCCGGTTCAACCGGGTCGCCGGTTCAACCGGGTCGCCGGGTCAACCCGTCGAGTCAGCCAGGTCACACCGGGTTTTTCCTTCCCCTGTTTTTTCTTCAACCTGGCCCGGTTCCAGCCCAAGGTCGACCCGCCGGGTAAGGCCGGGTTTTAAAACTATAGTTCCTAGGTTTAGGCCAATTGTTGCTTTCACATAAGCCTTTTGAGAGAGTATTTATCAAGATTTTTGTTGGTCTTCTCTCATAAGTGTCAAGCAGCCTTTCTCTAACCTTTATGTCTATGTTTTGCTTCCTTTTCTACCCCCGGGTAATTTATCCCTTTATTTGATTATTCTAATTGCAGGTTGTTCTCATAATATAGCTATTTGACTTACGGAAGCTTCTAATTATGTTGAGTGATTTGCTAGGTGGTGGATTCTACAGGTTTGTCATTTTTTATATCATGTGAACATCGTGATCACGAGGTCACGCAACCCACATGCAAAGATACTAATTCCCGGAAAGCTGAGTAAATCATGTTTGATAGGAGCGTGACACAAAAACAACTTGTACCTAGGCACCAACACTATTGGAAATGGAAACCCCCACTTAACGAATATTGATTCGTGAACGAGAAGTATAAGGATGACGCCACGAAGCTAGTTGTTTTTCGATAAGTTGTTTTCAGTTCTTTAGAGAACCAAGGAAGGGAGAATATCCCACCAACACACACACAAAGAGCGGCAAACAATAAGTTTTATTAATCTGAATTGCGTAACCTTACAAGTATGGTTATGCCCTTATTTATAGTGACTCCAAACTAAAATAAACCCTAATGGACCCCTTATATTATATGATGTCCACTTACAATTAGACTCAAATAATATAAATAAACCCTAAACTAAAAAGAAAATAATAATAACAATAATAAATCCGAATTTAACATCCTAAATATGATAGGATCAGACACTACAAGATTTCACAGTTTTACCGACGAAACTATTATGTTGGTTTGTGATTCAGAGTTCGTCGGTAATGTTTTTACCGACGACATCCCCGACGGAAATCGTTCGTCGGCTTTCCTTTCATCGGTAATACCTAATTCCGTCGCTATATCAGTCGGTAAAAAAAGCCGCCGATGTGTGTTGTCACCGAGCCATGAATTGGTCGATTCCGGTTGCCAGCACCAAACTGTCAGCATCATGTGAACCGCTCAGACATCACGTGCTCAAGATAGTGCGACCATATATCTGCCCGGGATGTATATCGATTTGAAATCCCTACAAACCGCCACGTCGTTCTAGCCTTGGAGACCATTATCTCTCATAGTTTGTTTTGCCTTTTTTTGTGCTTCATACCAAAAATCACGCAACCTACTTTTATAGCGATTTTTTTCTAAAAAAATCTTGTATTGTTTTCGATGTTACCTAGTTGCCGCGTGATTTTTCCACACCCTCCTCACAACAGTGTCATGCGCACTGTCCCTGTCGAATTTGTCTTGTGTATAAATAATTAATTTTAAATAAAAATAATAATTTATTTACAATTATATTAATAATTTATTAGAAATAAGCTGGAAATTAGAAATTAACACCAACCTCAAATCTATCAAACCATGCATCGATTTGAGGTATCCATTCAGGATGTCTGAATACCTGACTCCATTGAAATAATGGAATCTCCATTGACGATTTAAATGTCGATGATATTACTCGGGCGGCCTCAATGTTTGTGAATCTAAAAATAAATTAAATTAATAAAATATTGATTAGTTGTTCAATTTATGAAAAAAACTAAAACCTTAACAAACTTACATTGAAAGATCGTCCTTCCACTGTGCCTCATACTTGCGGGTGAATTGATTCCGCTGCGCAGACGCCTCTTCTTGACAGGCACCTAAGGATATGTCATTCTCGTTGTTAGAAGAACTAGCTGCGACAATACGTGAGCGACGAGCTGTGCATTTCGTTCTATGCATCTACACAATTTTATATGAATAATTATATAATTAAATTCGAATGTTAAAAAAAATTTAGCAGCACCTCCCCTAGAGACTTCCCAAACTTTTTAAACCTGTAAAAATTGACAATAGCCACAACCAATTGACCCCATCTATACTAATATTGTATATAACATAACATCTATACAAATAACATCCATAATAATTACAAGGTAAATTCAACATTAACAATTACAATTCAACAAATTATTCAATTATTATGGAAATACAAACAATAAAATATATTCAATAAATTCAAAAAAAAACTCTAGAATAATAATTAAAATTAATGGAAATAATTAAACACAAATAATGCAATAATAGAGTAAAATTGAGAGAAAATAATTA
Source organism: Populus trichocarpa (assembly GCF_000002775.5). Classification (NCBI taxonomy): domain Eukaryota; kingdom Viridiplantae; phylum Streptophyta; class Magnoliopsida; order Malpighiales; family Salicaceae; genus Populus; species Populus trichocarpa. The sequence continues at coordinate 7,329,661 of NC_037291.2, read as the reverse complement.
AATTTATTCCAACATATTCAATTACTAATTACAAGGTAAATTCAACATTAACAATTACAATTTAACAAATTATTCAATTATTATGGCAATACAAACATTAAAATATTGCTAATAAATTAAAAAAAAAACTCTAGACTAACAATTAAAATTAATGGAAATAAGTAAACACAAATCATTCAATAATAGAGTAAAATTACTAATTATTCCAACATATTCAATTACTAATTCTAAGGTAAATTCAACATTAACAATTACAATTCAACAAATTATTCAATTATTATAGCAATACAAACAATAAAATATATTCAATATTTTTTTTAAAAAAAATATAGACTTCAGGAATGAAATATGCGTAATTAATAATGTGTTTATTTCAAGACTTTATCTACATTATAAAAATACACCAAAACAAAAAACAAAACAAAAACAAATAGCTAAAACAAAGAAAAACAAATCCTTAAAGTAAAATGAAATGGAGGAAACACATACCTTTTAATTTGATGAAGATTCAAGTAGAGATTACAAGCAAAACAAACAAAAGTCTTGAAGGAAATAAGAGGAAAAAAAACAAAAATGAAAAGGGAATAACGGAGCAGATGAAAAAATGAACTAAAGGGGCGGTCGCTAGGATTTATAGTGCAGTTTTACCGACGACAATAAAAAAAATATTATTTTAAATTAATCCTTCGGTGACGTTTTGAAAATCTGTCTGTAAATTTTGAATTTCGCACCATCATTTTTAATTACCCTCCATATTTTTCGCAGTCCGTCGGTAATTCCGTCGACAAATACACGTGGTCAGAGATGCATTTAATGCCCAGCGCTTTGGAATTCGCACTGTCTGTCGGTGATTTTGTCAGTAATTGTGACTTGCCGACACAATACCGACGGACTGGTATTCGTCCGCAAAGTCGTCAGTGATGGTTGTGGCATTTCCAGGGACGCTACTGTGAAATGTCGACGAACTGGTATCCGTCCACAAAGGCGTCGGTGATGGTTGTGGCATTTCCAGGGACGCTACTGTGAAATGCCGAAGGACTGGAATCCGTCGGTATGATCGTCGGTGATAGTGTAGTGTGCAAGAAAGATGATGTTTGTATTGCCTAATTATCTTCCTGCAAACACTTAAATAATAAATTGTCCATCGCACAATACAATAACAACAATGCTTAAACAATGCTTAAACAATACATACACTTATAAAATAAATATTTCGTGTTACAAAATATATCATCCATAATATATATTACATGAAAAAAAATGTTTTACACAGAGCTTCATTTTGATAGTTAGTCAGAATTTTCTTTTTCTTCGTCGTCAATTGAATAGTCATCACCTTCATCGCAATCTTCAATATGGATATCATCATCTTTATTGACACTTGCTTGTCCGCTAGAGCTCAAAATAACATTCAACTCCTTTGCATCAACATCAACAAGACTTCATCTCGCTAACTTTAATTTTCTTCCAAGTCAATCGAAGGAGCAACTCGATATGGTTCAACCAACTCACTAACTTGAAAGACTTCATCTCGCACACTTGTGTCTTCGTTCTCATCCTGAACAAGCTTGACACAACCCCTGAGTTTCGTTTTTAAAACGGATAACCAATTAACTCTTGATCGATCCTTTCTAAAGGAAGGGGTGTATGTGTAATAAACTTGTTGACATTGCTTTGCGAAAACAAAGACATCATTTACGTTGCAGATCAACTCTAATTCCTCTGTCAGTCGTGTCATACCAATAGCATTTGAATAAAAACACTCTATTATGCTCGCTATGATATTGCAGTTCGGCGACCTCTTCTAATCTACCATAGTAGTCAACTTCTAACTCACTACTAGTCGATCCCTTAACACAAACACCATTGTTGTATGTCTTTCTTCCATGCCCGTATTCTTCAGTATGGAACACATATCTATTGACAAAATACCCGTTGTAGCACTTAACTTTTCTTTCAGGGCCCAGGCTTAGTGAAAACAATGATTTAGTAGCACTTCTTTCCATTTGATAAACCTTGTATGTAATGTACATCAATGAACAGTAAACAAGAATCTCGTAATGACATGCATACAGTAATTTTGCAAGTGATAATGAGTTTGTGATAGTACTTACATGTGTTCTGAACCACGTGGCAAATTGTTCATCTTGTAATTGAAAGATCTGGGATTCGGTCAGTTGTGAGTTATTAGACAACAAATATTGTCGATGTTACCTGCAAGTGATAATGAGTGTATGTTATTACAATATATAAACAGTATATTATTAACAAAGTTTAATTAGTATTACACATATACTCACTGAATAAAAGGTCTCAGCTGCTCATCACAGTTAAATATGACATAATTGTGTGCTTGTTTGAACTCTATTTTTGACAAATATCTTCCTCTTATGGCATTTTTAGGTGTGGGTCGTTCAGGATTGGAGAATATTGCCAAGTTCCTACCGGAAGGCACTTCACTGTCATCATCATGTCGTGGAACACGATTGATTCTCGTTCTCAGATGAGGTTCGAAATAGTACGAGATAAATGTTGAGATCTCCTCAACAATATAGGCCTCACATATTAAAGCCTCAACATGCGCCTGTTCTTAACCTTTTTATTGAGATTGAACAAGTACCTTCATTGAATTAATCAAATATTTTCAATTAAGAAAAACAAAGAAAATACTTTTATATATGAATTACATTGCAACTGTAATATCTAACTGGTCCTCCAATTTTTGCCTCGAACAGTAGATGTATGGGGAGATGCTCAATTGAGTCAAAAAATGATGGAGGGAATATCATCTCAAGTTTGCATAGTGTCTCGACGATATTCATTTCAAGCCTCTCAATGTGATCAACATTCAACTTGCTGGAACATATATCTCTAAAGAAATGACTGATCTCCGTGAGTGCATCCCATATACCCTTCGGCAACAAATCATGAAAAGCTAATGGGATGAGTGTTTGCATAAACACGTGGCAGTCATGACTCCGTATTAACCAGTCTTGATATGTTTGAGGCATGTCCATCGGAAAAACACAGACTCTTAAGCCATTTGTAGACTAGTAGTTGTGCGCTTTTCTCTAACACGAAGCTTGCTCTTGGTTTTGCGACCCGTGACTCATCCCAAACCAACTCCATATTTTTACGGTTACAGAACAAAACTATATCCAATCTAGCCTTGATGTTGTCCTTTGTCTTCCCCTTCACATCCATGACGGTGTTGAAAATGTTCTCAAACATGTTCTTTTCAATGTGCATGATGTCAAGGTTATGGCGGAACAGATTGGTCTTTCAATAAGGAAGCTCCCAAAAGATACTTCGCTTTACCCAATTATAGGTCAAACCAAAACCAGGAAACTTCTGCTTACCTAATTGAAGACCAAACACAATGTCATCGTACTCTGATACATCATGCAATTCTTCACCAGAAAGACGCGAGGATGCAACATCCTTTTCAACTTTGCCAACAAAGAAATCTTTTCTGTTCTTTCTGTACCTGTGATTATATGGCAAGAAACGACGGTGACAGTAAAAAAAGAAGTTTTACCTCTGTTTGTTAGCGTGAATGCCATGTTGTTTTCCATGTAGTATGGACATGCTAGTTTCCTATGAAAGCATTCCATAAGCTGGAAAATCATTGATAGTCCACATCAAAGCCGCCCTCATAACAAAATTTTGTTTCCTCGATATATCATAAGTCAAAGCTCCGAAGGACCACAACTACACCAACTCATCAATCAATGGTTGAAGACAAACATCTATATTCCGGCCCTGGCTGCTTGGACCAGGTATGATAGTAGATAAAAACATGAACTCCGGCCTCATACACATTCCCGGTGGCTAGTTATAAACTGTGAGTATGACCGGCCAGCAAGAATGAGGAGCAACAAATTACCCGAAAGGGTTGAATCCGTTTGTACACAACCGAAGTCGCACATTCCTTGATTCAGCTGAAAAGTGAGGATGCACACTGTTAAAGTGTTTCCACGCTTTACCGTCAGAAGGATACACCATCACTCCATCAACCGCATCATGTGATTGGTGCCATGTCATGTGCTCAGCAGTCCTTGGTGACATGAATAACCTCTGCAGTCTAGGTGTGATTGGAAAATATCTAAGTTTTTTATATGCCACTAAAGCTTTTCCCCTGCCAGTTCTGGGTTTGTAACGGTAATGCCCACATGTCATACACTCGATCAGCTCAACATTTTCAAGGTAGTATAACATGCAAAAGTTAGGGTACATGTCAATTTTATGGTATCCTAAACCGAGGGGTTTCATCATGGACTTCGCAGCATAGAAGTTCTCTTTCAGCCTGTTCCCTTCAGGTAAAATGCTTCTCGCCCATTCAACAACCCGTGATTTGACTTGATGGTGAACACTTATGCTACGACCGATAATTTACTGTGGTTCGTGCAGCCATCCCATAATGGTTCGTCAGAATCTTTCAACAAATCAAAAAACCTAGCTGCATCTGCATTAGGTTCTTCTTCTACGATTGGACATTGACTGACATTATCTTGATTCATTCTCATTGCGTCCATAACTAAATTCCTGTAAGGATTAGTGTTATTATTTATCGCTTCATTCATGTTTTTTTTTTTTTTATCAAATGTAAGAATATATTAAGATCAAAAGTAATCATGCCACAAAAGCAGCAAATGCAAAATATATACAAAAAGGAGGGCAACACATACCCTAAACCAAAAAAAGGGAACAAACTCCCCAGGAAACAGCATTAATTAAACAACCAAAAGGGCCTAAAAATAGCCACACAGATATCTAGCAAGAGAACCAAAATTGCACACTTTCAGCCAAGAGAAGATGCACCACGTCATTAATCATCACGTAAGTAACCATGCGGAAACCATGCAGGACATGCAGAAACCAACAAAATCAACCAGAAACGACGCCGAACCATGCAGGCCATGCAGAAACCAACAAAATCAACCAGAACGACGCCGAACCATGCAGCCTAACACCATCTTCCACCAAGCTTCCGGATACGAAGAAGAAGATGACGAACCAGCATAGGACAGAGAGCAATAGTAAACCAGCAACATCAACAAATGGCAGTAGATGACGAAGACTCCAGACTAGCTGATGAAGTGTAAGAAAACCAAACCAGCAGAAACCAAAACCCATGCTGCCCAAAAACTTCAGTCGGCAACATTGTAAGCCAAGTGATTATTGTCATGAAAATACAAGACAGTATAGAATAGGATCTGAAATTTTTGAAATAAGACATCAATAGATTTTCCAGCATTCTCAAAAACTCTTCGGTTCTGTTCTTCCCATATTATATACACAACCAGAGCAAGGCCAACTCTTTTCATTCTCGACTGCAACCCTTTCTTGTTGTTATTCATAGCTCGAATAGCACTAGTCAGACTTGCCATGTTCCTAGTAAGCCTTAACTAGTATTTAACCTTCCCCCATAACGTGGAGGTCCAGGCACAAGCAAAGAAAAGGTGGCCATGAGTCTCCTCTTCTTGCCTGCAGAAAGAACATTGAGTGGCTGGTGAGATGTAACTCAATCTATCCTTTGTTTTCAGCTTTCCAAGCACAACTAACCATAGGATGAATTTGTGCCTGGGCAATGACCAAAGCTCCCATACCACTTTCTCCCAGTGAATAGTTGGTCATTTGAATCTGAAGTGTTCATGTGCATTAGCAGTAAACTTTCTCTTATCATTGTGCTAGATTTGTAGCATGTTAACTACTTTAGCATTTCCTCCATAGTCATTGAGCAACTGATCTTTCAACAGCAGAATGGCTTTGCAGAGAGGAGATGAACTTTTATGAGCCCTGGAACTCCAAATTGTACCGTGAGTGAGGTAGAAGTGATGGACCCAACGGATCCAGAGTGAGTCAGATTTTAGATGAATATTCCAGAGATGCCTTGCTAATAAGCATTTGTTTCTGGCTGTAATGTCACGGATACCTAACCCCCCTTCATTCAACGGAAGGCAGACCTGTTTCCAAGCCACAAGTGCAGACTTGTTGCTTTGCGGGTTACCACTCCATAAGAAATTTCGGCATAGAGAAGTGATTTTACTGATAACAATACTTGGCATAGGAAAAATACTGAGCCACAGTTGGACCATACCATGCAAAACTGATTTAATTAACACAAGTCTTCCAGCATAGGACAGATGCTTTCCCAGCCAGCTCTGAATACATGACTCCAGCTTCTGTAGTAGAGGGTGGTATTGACTAGCTAGCAACCGATGGGGACTTAACGGAACACCTAGATATTTAAATGAAAAACTTCCTTCTGCAAAACCTGTGTGAAGCAGCATAGCACGCTTGGTGTCTTCCCCAACACCACCAAAGAAAATAAAAGATTTAGCTGCATTAATGGTTAGACCAGACATCCTCCCAAAAACCAATAGCTGCTAAAGCAGAATGTCAACAGAGAGCGTATCACAACGGCATAGCAAGAGTATGTCATCAGCAAAAGCTAAATGGCTTATACCCAAGGACTGACACTTTGGGTGAAAATGAAACCCAGCCTTGTGAGTAGCCAAATTAAGCAGCCGAGAAAAATATTCCATGCACATGATAAAAAGATAGGGAGATAATGGATCTCCTTGCCGAACACCACATTTACCAGCAAAGAACCCAAACAAGTCACCATTAACTGCCACTGAGAAGGATGTTGTTTCAACACACATCATAACAAGATGAACAAAATGATCTGGGAATGGGTTCATCAGTTGCTTAAGAAAAGGCCACTGGACATAATCAAATGCCTTCCTGAAATCAATTTTAATGATACATCTTGGTGAGGCTCTTTTCCTGCAATAATACCTAAGGATCTCCTGCATGAGGTTGATGTTGTCTGCCATATTTCTACCTCCAAGAAACGCATTTTGAGCAGGAACATTCGCCATTCCACCAGCCAGGATCTTAGAGATAACTTTATAAGCTGACCCAACCACCCTTTCTCCCATTCTCTTCTTACGAACAATTACTTCTCCGTGTGCATACCAACAATGGTAATTCTCCATAAAACTTTTGTGTAGAAGATGCATCATTATAACATCTGGATGCAGATACTTTTTATTTTGACACTTCTTGCATAGACACCTAATACCGCCTCCGGTAAAATTTCTTGGAATAGATGTTGCGAAATTAATAAAACCCTGAACCCCGTCACAATAATCCATCCTTCTGCAATCCTTGGGGTGAATCTCGATACATCTATGAATGATCATCCATGACTTCTATCGAACCTCTATAAAATTATGATGACAACATGTATTAATTAACTATGTTAGGTAAATAAATTTGCAAAAATATTGGTTTACCTCGAGATTATCCAACAAACTAATTACAACTTTTCATAAATATTAAATATTCATTATCAATTATTAACGTCCATACAAATTAATACATATAAATTTATGGAAATTACAACTCCGCAATACAATTGATAAAAATTAAAACGGACCTATTAAACAAGCTATTAATTATTTCAAAAGAACACATGTAATTCGGTAATTCAATAAAGTTTCAACAATTTACAAACAAATATAATTTTACAAAATCTAAAACAAACCATAACAAGTATAAAATTATACATTCATATACTACAAGTTTGTTTGAGAAATAACAATAAAACATATACATATACTAAAAAAAACAATAAAATTGACATTTAAATGTTAAAATTTAAAAGATAGAATTACTTACAAAAACTGATAAAATCCGTCGGCAAATCAGAACACGAATGTTGTGACCACAAAACTTTAAGAAATATGACTTGTTGTGCTAAGAAGAGGGAGATTTTTTTTTAGGTGGGGGCTGGTGTTTGCAGTAGGGGAGAGTTGGGATGGGGAAGAAGGAGAAATAGAGGAGGAGAGGGTCGGCAGAGTGGTCATATATTAACTTTTGCCGACGGACTCACTGACGGACGTATTCCGTCGGTGGTGCCGTCAACCATTCTGACGGTAAATAGGTCACGTCACTGTACGGAGATTTTGCTTTGAATCCATCGGTGATTCCATCGGCAATTCGAATGGTGAATCGATCATGTCACCATACGGAGCTGTCGTTTTGAATCCCTCGGTAAAATCACCCGCAAAAATAACACGACCAAAAGATTGATGTCTTCTCCCAAGTGCAGGAGTGTCGAAGTAATAAATAACCCGGCAAGACCGGGGTCGAACCACAGGGAGGTTAATTGTATAAATTATAGATAACAATAATACAACAACAACAATAACAACAATAATAATAATAGTGAAGAAGAAGAGGAAGAAGTTGATGAGAACTTTGAGATGGAAGCTTAACGTAAGGATTAAACAATGATAACAACAAATGTCAAGGTTAGAGGATCCACTAATGGTATTTCAAACAAGTATAGTATAAACTCTTTTTATTCAATTGGAAACCACACACAAAGGAGGTTCCAATCAGATTATAAATTGTTAACATGATTACATTAGTTATCTTATTCGAATAATGCTAATACTTGTAAATGTTGTCAGGCATTCATGATTATAACTTATGTTAACAACAAATCAAGTTCCTTTCATAGCTCAGGTGTCGGTTATACCATACAGTATGGGCTATGAAAGTGCCAAGTATTTGTTGTACCAAGTGTTATACAACATAAATCTAGATTAACCATTTAACAAGCAAAGTATTAAAAGTGAACAAGATAACAAATATAAAGCATGTTAGTATCTAACATTAAGGTCCATGTTAAGTTTATATTATACTTATTCTTACACCATTAGTGTACCCTTTTCACCTTGACATAATTAACTTAGTTAAACATAATGAAAGAAAGAAACATAAATAAACAAGGAAAGGAAATGAAAAGCATAAGCAAGAAATTAATATAAGCAAAACTTAAGCATTACAAAATATAAAGAGAGAGCAAGAGCATGATCTTGATCTAAACACCAAGATGCCTAAATACATGGCAAATGCCTCCTTTTATAGGCCAAAATTCAGAACTATTGATTTGTTGACTAATTGATGAGTGGGTGGCCACATCTTGACTTGGTGACAATTCTTATCTTCTTGTCTGCCAAAAACGTCATTGATGACGTCATAATTGGAACAAACGTAAATCATGAAAGTTATAGGGAATTGTCTCATCTTTCTAGGATAAAAATTTGAGATCATTTGGAATTCTAGAACTCGAGATATGGGCTGAACACTGAACAGTGTCTGGGTTGCAGGACAGATTCGGGCTTCTTCGTTGTTGCTACAATTTGGACTTGAAAAAGGCCTTGTTAAATCTTGGGCTCCTCATGAAAGTTGTAGGCCTAGGTCTTATCTTTCCATCCATATAAAGTAGACCTAAATCCGAGATCTACAGCTCCAGATATGACCCGATTACCGAACAATGTTCCAGTTTGGACTGCACCAACATCTCTTTTCTAAGTTTGGCCTTCTCTTTGTCCTTTCAATTTCAGTACTTCAACTCATCAATCAATTCTTTCATTTATGTGATAGGCCTGCATTTAAGATGAACATTTACCATAAATTAAAGGTATCTTATATTATTAGATATGTTATTATAAAACATGCTTTAGTTAAGGAGTTATTGATACTTCAAGTGCAAAATGATGATATAGAACCTTGATAAAAATGCACTTTTAAGTACTAATCAAAAAACTTCCACGTCAGCGAACCGCCCTTTTTTTTAATTCTAAATATGTTGTCTGTCATTCCATCGGTAAATACCGACCGAAGTAGTCCGCCAGTAAATACCGACGGAATGACAGAAAAAAAATTTTTTGTCAGTAATTGTGACCGCAAATTACCGACAGAAGTATTATGTTGGTAATGCCGTTGGTATTAAGCGAATTTCTGGTAGTGAGATTTGTTGCCCTTCAGAAGTTCCATATAAGCTAGGAGAATTGAATCTGAAGGTAGAATTAATTCTGAAATCTTCTTTCCTTGTTGTAACTAGGATGAATAAGAAATCCTTGTAAGAAAAGGATTCTGAAACATTTATGATCCTTACTACACTTGGAAACTATGCTGCAGCCCATTAGAGATCTTTGTAGAATTAGGAGATTCCCAAAACAAGCTGCTACATCATTTTAGGAAAAAAAATCTTAGCCAAATAGGAAGTCCACAAGTCAAAAGGAAGTAAATAACAAAATTTGTACAACCTCTGTTGACCAGTATTGTGGTGCCTTCCCGAACTTCGATTGACCTGAAATTTTAATCCAATGTAGGACAACATGTCAGAAGACTCCACGTAAAAGTTTAGCCCGACCCAACGGTTAGATTGATAATTATGACTGTTACTGTAAAACTACATAGTTGCATATTTTACATCAAAATCTGAATTTGACCTTGCCTGAATCGTATCATGATAGTCTAGGAAACTAATTTCATGTTTTTGTTGACTTTCTTTGTTGTTAGATTTTTTTCCCTTTACTTGACTTACCATGTAGTTTCTTCTCTATTGTTTGTGTTGTTCTTTGTAACCTGATGCGAACCTCGTGATCACGTGGTCATGCAACCCACAATCAAGATTTTGATATAATCCTGGAAAGCCGAAATAGGTCTGATAGGAGTGTGACACAATGGAAACCTGCCCCAAGGCACCAACACTATTGGATTGAGTAGAATGACGCCACGAAGCCAGTTAATCTTCGATAAGTCAGATTCAGTTCGTTCAAGAACTGAAGAATGCAAGAACCACTCTCACACGTTAAAACTGAAAAATTCAGAAGTAATTATCATCAAAGCTGCCGAAATTTTGGCTTATATGAGTTTAAATAGTTCTTGAAAAATTAACCCTAATTGATCCCTTATGTGGACTTATATGAGGTCCACTCAAAATTGACTCAAAAACCCTAAACTAAAAAGCCCATAACCTGATCCAAACGAGTATCAGATCCTAGCTCAAAACAAAGTTTTAATTAAGCCTAAACATGAAAGAAAATAATAAAAATAGCTAATTTATCATTAAATACCACTAGCTTTTCTTTCCTTATGTAGCTAGGATGAATAAGGAATCCTTATAAAAAAAGGATTCTGAAACATTAATGAATCCTTGCCATACTTGGAGATTATACTGCAGCTCATTAAAGATCCTAGTGGAACTAGGAAATTCCCAAAATCAGCTACCACATCCTTGTAGGAAAAGAATCCTAACCAAATAGGAAGTCCACAAGTCAAATGGAAGTAAATAACAAAATTCGTACAGTCTCTATTAACCAGTATTGTGGTGCCTTCCCGAAATTCGATTGACTTGAAATTTTAACCCATAGTAGGACAACATGTCTGGAGAGTCCACATAAAATGTTAGCCCGATCGAACGGTCGGATTGAGAATTATAACTGTTGCTATAAAACCTGGACTGTTGCGCTTTTTACACCAAAATCCGAATCTGACCTTACTTGGGTCGTATCACAAGGCTGAACCGTATCATAGCCTTTTGAAATTGTTTTCACATTCCTTCTTGGTGTTTTTTAGTCGTAGCCCTCTCATGTTGGGTTGTTAGTTTTCTACTCTATATGTTCTGCTATTTTTTGCTTTTGCTTTTGATTCTTTTGGGGTGTTTATGGTCATGGAAAAGAAAAGGGGACTTACCTTTTGCTTCTGTTTGTTTGGTTTGAGTTAGGTTTGCTTCTTTTTTGGCTTTTGATGTGGTTTGCCATTTGTTTTTTGCTGTGTATTTGCATTGGATGGTTGTTGTGGATTACAGGTGTTTCCGATGATAGTTTTCTTTTCTATTGCTTATTAAGTTTTACTATTAGATATTCAACTCACGGGGGTTACTTTTCCAAAGTAATCCTTTCCATCCAATTGCACTTGGAAAAGTAATGAATATTGCCAAAATGATGAAGTCAGAATTTGATCTGGAGCAACGCTTACTTTCTGATATTGAAGGTGTTGGGGCAGGCAGTGATACTGCTGAGTGTTTTAATTACATTTTTCTATCATGTTGTTGTCATCACATCAGCCATAAAGATTGGAATAATGGTTTGCACATCTTCCTTAATGTTGATATTTATATTTAGATTGTCTTGGATCAACACTAAGTGGGTTATTCTTTCTTACTATTATTTGTTGGACAAAACCATAAAGGCTGTAAAAAGAAAAAATAATAATAATAATGGATTTGAAGAAAGAACGAATAAATTTAGGACCCACTTTTAGTTATTAATGAATAAAAGCAAGTAATACACTAAGTGGGTTCTTTTTAGTTATTATTGAAGTTCATGTATGACAAACCAACAACATTTCAGTGTAACTAGAGCTTGATGTTCTGCACAGTTAACTCACTTTAGCTTAAAAGTGTTCAAAAGCGGGTAATTCAAAAGTGAGAACTGCACAGCTCATTGAGCCATGCCTATAAGTACAAGTAAACGGCTTCTAAGTTCTAAGTACACATCTTCTAATAGGTATAAGAAAAAAAATTGTTTTTGATCAATGTTTTATGATATACTTTGGTTTATTTATACGAGGCCTTGTCAAAACCAGAAGGGATTATCAATGAAGAGCTCACCCATTGATAATCAGTTTTTGAATGATTTAGTTGGGACTTTAATCTCTAGAAGGTAGGAATTTGTTGTATTTTCCTTCCAATTATTGAAGGTGGAGCTGGTTTACTTCTTTCATTATGCGTGACTAAGCAAATGGAATTGACAACTTTGGTTTTAGCAAAGAGTTATCACTTAAAGGGACTTTGATTTCCAACCAGTATATATTCGTAGGCAGGTGTGAGGTGGGGGGACAACTACATAAATGGCACTCCTTGCGAAGGAAGTCATCCTTTTTAGTTTATGTTTAGTACGACTTATAATGGCTCTATTCTATTCAATATTCCTACTGAATACAAAGAGAATCACCCGGTGCATTTTAAGTCCTCATGTTATTTAACTGTCATGAGTATTTTATTTTATTTTATCTTTAGAAAGCTATCTTTAATTACTTTATAACTCTTTTAGTAAACGAAATGATTTCTAAACAAATAGTTGTATTGTATATGAAAATTTATGATTATTTATTTTTTACTATAGGTATGCACTTGATTTATTACGCATGAATATGCCCTTGCGAAGAAAATCTATGATGAGCTAAAGGATTTTATGAAGATGCACAACTTCTTATAAATAGAAGATTTTAGAGGATAACACATTTTTATTAAAGAAATCTCAAGTTGCAGACATGAAAAAGGTTTGCAGTCAGACAAGGATTGGACTGGAGATGGTTTTTTGAAGGAGTTTGAGAGCATGGTTTCTAACTAAATTGAGAAAATTAAAGCAAGTCATGTTTGAGAGTATTGTATAATAAAAATAAATGGGGTTTCATCCCACCTTATGTTGATAGTTGAGCTTTGGTGTTGTTTGAACTCCAGAATATGGTGATGTATATGAATTTCTCTATTGCAGATGGAATAACTATTGTTATGTTTCTCATTTCTGTTTATCATCTCTAAAATAGTTGTGGAGTCTGTTTATTATTTTCATCTTGCCCTGGGAAAGGCATTTCAAATCTAGGATTAATTTATTAAATTGGTGATACGATCCAAGTAAGGTTAGATTTGGACTTTTGCGTAAAATATTTTACCGTCCAGTTTTACACTATTAAGCCTAACTTCAAATCCCACTATTAGATCAAGCTGAAACTTTACCAAAAGATTGAAGAGGTATTCTTTTATTTTGGGCTAAACTGTCGGGGTGAATCCGAGTTCGGGGAGGACTTGTGATATAGCTCAAAACAAGCTGTATGAATTTTGTTATTTATTTCCTTTTGACTTGTGAACTTCCTTTTTAGCAAGGATCCTTTTTCTACAAGGATATAACAGCTTATTTTGGGAATCTCCTAGTTCTACAAGGATTTTTAATGGGCAAGGATTCATTAATGTTTCAGAATCCTTTTCTTACAAGGATTTCTTATTTATCCTAGTTACACAAGGAAAGAATGATTGATGGTATCTAATGACATTTTGGTTTATAGGAAGGAAACTAAACTGACATGTATAAAAGAGGGAGATTTTCTTCATTAATTGTTCATGCAAAATAAGGAAACCAAGCGCAACAAGGCAAAAAGACTTAAGAATTAATTCCACATTCATATCAGATTTCATATTCTATTTGAAACTTCTTAGGGGTGACAAATCTAATTCTAGCATATACAGGATATTAATTTTGGATTTTTATTATTTTTTTCTTAGTCTTTGGTTTATTATTACTTATTTGAGTCAATTGTAAGTGACTTCACATAAGTCCACATAAGGGGGTCCGTTAGGGTTTATTTCAGTATAGAGTCAACATTAATAAAGCTATAACTAGACATGTGGGAGGCTATAAAATTTTGAGATTAATAAACATCTTGTGCCACAACTTTGTTGTGTGAGTGGTGAGATATTCTCCATCCCTTGATTCTCTAAAGAACTGAAACGACTTATCAAAGAATAACTGATTTTGTGGTGTCATTTAACTTTTTTTCACTTGAATAATTAAGTTATTTTTCCCTTAAATATTAACAGGGTTTCAAACCTCATATTTTGTATGCATTTGTGGATGTGAACCTTGTAATCACGTGGTCACACAACTTACAATTAAAATTAAGATCTGATCTCAGAAAGTCAAAATAGGCCTGATAGTAGTGTGACAGAATGAAAACCTGCCCCAAGACACCAACACTATTAGAATGAAGTAGAATGACGCCACAAAATCTGTTAATCTTCGATAAGTCAGATTTAGTTCGTTCAAGAACTGAAGGATGCAAGAATCACTCTCACGTGTTAAAACTAAAAAATTTAGAAGTAATATTCATCAATGACTGCTGAAATTTAGGTTACGTGTTTAAATCGTTTAGAAACACTAAGCCTAATGGATCTAGCCTTGTGGGTTGAACCGATCCACATACAAAACTAACCCAAAAACTCTAAATTGAAAAGCACATAACCTCATCCAAACAAGTCTCGGATTCTAGCTGAAAAAATAAAATATTAAGCCCAAACAAGTCTTGGGCACTAACAAAAATAAAAATAAAGCTCATAAGTCCTAAATCTTTATCTGCCCAATGGTCCTAGAAACCAAAATATCATTAAATACTTCCAGCCTTTTTTTTCCTTGTGTAGTTAGGATGAATAAGGAATCCTTGTAAGAAAAGGATTCTGAAACATTAATGAATCCTTGTCACACTTGAAAACTATGTTACAGCTCATTAAAGATCCTTGTTAGGAGATTCCCAAAACAAGCTATCACATCCTTGTAGGATAAGGATCCTTGTCAAATAAGAAGTCCACATATCAAAAGGAAATAAATAACAAAATTCATACAGCCTCGTTCTGACCTATATCGCAAGTCCTTCTTGAAGTCCGATTCACCTGAAAGTTTACCCCAACATAGACAAAAACCTCCAGAATCTTTTGATAACGTATCAGCTTGTTTCAACAATTGGATTTGGAGTTATACTTAATAGCGTAAGACTAGACGGTAAAAAATTTTATACTAAAATCTGAATCTGACCTTGCGTGGATCGTATCATTAGGTTTTCATGATATTAAAAAACTTCTCGATATTAAATCAACACTCAATCTTGTAGAATTGAATTGAATTTTATCAGTTAAAAAAAGTTTTGAATAGCGTTTTGCACTATAAGATCAAATCTTAATTTTCATCTATCTTTCAGCTTCGTGATTTAGTTTTTAGTTAGCAATAATAATATTTCTTAAATGCAAACTTTGACTTTTCAGTTCATAATTACAATTTTTTTTTATTATGTTAGAAATGTGTTTGCACATCCATAATATTTCTTTTCTACTTTAAATATAAACTTTTGATCTAACCCGCAACGTAGCATAACACACAGTTATACTTAGAAAGACTGGTTTGGAACCATTAAGAGCTATTAATCTTCATGTAGATAAAGCAACCTTGAGTATTAAGACAATATCAATTTAGATACTTATTGCTAAAAGGTTGGTCTAAATTACAGAATATAAGGTATCACGAAATACATTTTTATTGGCTCGTACCCTTCAAAACCATAGCTAAATTCTAAATATAATGATTACCAGTGTGAATGATGGAAGGAATAGGGTATCTCTCACCATGTGACGAACAAGATCAAACCTTGAAGAGAAGTAATTGACCTCCAAACAACCCATCATCATAAAATGATACTAGGATAGCATAAAGTTCAACAAAACTAGCATTATAGATGAGCCATAGATAGAGGAAGTGACGTGGACCAACCCAGAAACACCAGCAAAGACCCATTACATGTTCCAAATGGTCCAATGACTCGGTCCAAGAAAAAGGCATTGAAAAAGGCATTGAATGCATTGGTTTTAAAGGTTTCAACCAAGTTAGAATTGAAAGGTCCATTGGAGTATCAAGAGGAGACCCTAGTACATCTTATCTATGTGCAAGAGGGGCCCAATACAACTTTATTTGGGTCATGAGGTGAGGACAAAAAAGAAAACAAAAGAATCCTACTACAACTTGGAAACAACATGGGTGACTACCTTTTCCTTTTCCTTTTGTTTCTAGGATTAAGGGCTGCATGGAAGGCTATAAATAAACCTTGAATCATTTCTATAATATTTTACTTCCTTCTCTTCTTCTCATGGCAGAACATGGATGTAATATTTTAACGTGTAAGAGTGATTTTTGCATTCTTCAGTTCTTATCGAAGATTAACTAGCTTCGTAATGTCATTCTACTCATTCCAATAGTTTTGGTACCTTGGGGTAGGTTTCCATTATGTTATACTCTATCAGACCTATTTCGGCTTTCCGGGATCAAATTTCAATCTTGATTGTGGGTTGCGTGATCACGAGTTCGCATCGGTTGGTATCAAAGCTAGGCTCCGAAACAAGGTCATATCCTTATGTTATTTTTTGTTTTTTTAGTGTTCCTTTAAGTTTTTCAGTGTTTTCGTCCATCTTCTTGATTTTTGTGTCTGCGTCATCTAAGCAAAAAAAAAAAGGTATATTAAAAAGAAAAAAAGAAAGAGAGAGAGATTAGATGAAATTTGAAGGATGATTTAATTTTTACCGTAGAAACACAACTCTTGGTGAACCATAAGCAAACCACCTCCTAATCATTTGAAACTTAATATGTATTCTATTGGGGGTGTGATCGCATCATATGTCAAATTTTGTATTATTTTGATATCGTTTGCTTGAGGTTTTAATTCGAGGTTCAATTCTACCGTAGAAACACTACTCTTAGTAAACCATAAGCAAACCACCTTAGAATCAATTGAAACTTAATATTATGTGTCAAGATGAGATAGAATTATATATAAAATTTGGTCTTATTTGGATATAGTGTACTTGAGGTTTTAATTCGAGGTTCAATTCTGCCGCAGAAACACCACTCTTAGTGAACCATAAGCAAACCACCTTAGAATCAATTTAAACTTCATATTCTGTGTATTGAGCATGATATCGCACCATATATTAAATTTGGGCTTATTTTGATATCAGTTTGTGGAGGTTTTAATTGGAGGTTCACTTCTACCGCAAACTGATCATACAAGGGGTTTGCGGTACAATTGAACCTCCAATTAAAACCTCAAGAAGCCGATATCAAAATAAGCCTTAATTTAATATATGGTTCGATTTCATCCCCAATACACAGAATATAAAGTTTCAATTGATTCTAAGGTGTTTTTCTTATGGTTCACTAAGAGTAGTGCTTCTACGACAGAATTGAACCTCGAATTAAAACTTCAAGCAAACAATATCAGAATAAGCTCAAATTTGACATATGATGCGATCACACCCCCAATAGACTGAATATAGTTTCAATTGATTTTGAGGTGGTTTCCTTATCACCAAGAGTTGTGTTTCTATGGCAAAAATTGAAAGATCCTTCAAATTTCAACTAATCCCTCTCTCTCTTTCTTTTTTTTTCTTTTTAATATACTGATATGATTAGAGACAGTAACAAGATGAAATATAACCTCTCTTTTTTTTTTCTTTTTTTTTTTGCTTAGATGACGCAGACACGAAGAACAAGAAGATGGACGCAAACACTGAAAAACTTAAAGGAACACTAAAAAAAATGAAAATAACAGAAGGATATTACCTTGTTTTGGAGCCTAACTCTGATACCAACTGATGCGAACCTCGTGATCACTAAGATTTTTGTTGTTTGTTTAGTATTATAATACTACATATTGAATTTGAGGTTATTTCGAGATCATTTGCTCTGGGTTTTAATTTTGTTACGTAAAAATTGCGTAACAAGTTAGATTTGCGTCAAGTTTCAAAACATGATCCTTACTGTTTAGTTTTGTCCAATTCTTTTTGTTTCTATTATATTTGGGTTATCTAGGAGTCAAGTAATTGTTTTAGCTAATATTTGCTTCTGTTTTATTTCGTGTCTTTGTTTCGTCCACAATTCGTACGAATTTGCATTGCCACTCGCAAAATCGTAATCGTAGTTTTGTTTTGCTTTGTTTTCAGTATATTTATTGATTCTTTTTAGAGTGCGCTGTGAAGACTACTGACTTTGATTTGTTGATTTTTTTTTTTATAATCCTAAAGAACCAAAAGAAAGCAAATTGTGAGGTAAAAGGCTTAGCAAGCTTATTAGAGTGAAAAGCCTTGAATTGTTTTTTTTGTGTGATACACGAGAGGTGTGAGGATATATTTTGTGCTACTAACCAAATTTTACAGATTCAAAGAACGTCTGAAAACAACGAATCAGCGACACAAAACGCTGACATAGCTTTCCAATTGCGAGCCATAGGCCAACACCTTGAGCTGTTGTCTAGAACGTACAAGGATCTTAAAGATGAGGTGAATTCAATAGAGCAACAGAATAGTGGGGCTGATCGTCGAGGAAAGACGGTCCGTATGGCCGTACGGAATGTCAAATCTGATTTTGAAGAGTTTGTTGATGAAAACGCACATGCGGGTGAAGATGACTATGATTTTGCATCTGTTGGCCAAGGAATCAGGTCTAGACCGAACAGGGCTAGGAGGAATGTGAATTTATGTGGCATGGACACTTATGAAGATATGGATGGGGACTTAGACACCATTAAACTGAAAATTCCTAATTTCAAGGTAAAAACAATCCCAAGGCTTATTTGGAGTGGGAGAAAAAGGTAGGTTGGATTTTTGATTGCCATAGCTATTCTGAACAAAAGAAGGTGAAATTGGTGATAATTGAGTTTACGGAGTATGCATTGATTTGGTGGGATCAAATTGTAATCAGTAGGAGGAGGAATGGGGAGCGACTCGTTCAGACTTTGGGGGAGATGAAAGTTTTAATGAGGAGGCGATTTGTGCCAAACCACTATTACAGAGACTTATATCTGAAGCTCCAAGGTCTGAATCAAGGTTATAAGACAGTAGATGAAAATCACAAAGAGATGGAGATAGCAGTGATTCGGGCCAATGTTGTTGAGGATAGAGAAGCCACCATGACTAGATTTCTTAATGGGTTGAATCGGGACATTGCCAATGTGGTTGAGCTACAGCACTATGCGGAGCTAGAGGACATGGTTCACATGGCTACGAAGGTGGAGAGACAACTTCGGAAGGGACATGCTCGGCCAGCATTTAATTTGGGCTCTTCATCATCTTGGAAGCCGAATCTAAAGAGAGAGGGTACTGTCCAGCTGAAATCCTTTGTTCCTTCTAGAACTGAATCACCAAAGGCTTAAAGTTGATGTCCCTATTGATGCCAAAGGCATGCCAGCATTGAAGGATAGTGATGGCGATGAGTTAGCATTACCAGTTGAGTCCTTGGTTATAAGATGAACACTTCAGGTTCAGGTCAAGGAAGATGAAACTAATCAACAAAGGGAGAACATCTTCCATACGCGTTGTTATGTACAAAGCAAGGAGTTTGATGATGTGTTCCCCGACGATACTCCTAGCGGATTACCACCATTGAGGGGGATAGAGCATTAGATTGATTTCGTACCCGGAACTTCAATTCCTAATCGACCAGCCTATAGAAGCAATCCCGAGGAGACGAAGGAGCTTCAAAGGCAAGTTGATGAGCTGATGGAAAGGGGCTTATTCGTGAGAGTATAAGCCCGTGTGCTGTACCCGTGCTACTTGTTCATAAGAAGGATGGAACATGGAGGATGTGTGTTGATTGCTGAGCCATCAACAACATAACGGTAAAGTGTAGACACCCCATTCCTAGGCTTAATGACATGTTAGATGAGTTACATGGATCCTATAGTTTCTCTAAAATTGACTTGAAAAGTTGGTACCATCAGATTAGGATGAAAGAAGGTGATGAGTGGAAAACAACATTTCAGACGAAGCATGGTTTGTATGAATGGTAAGTAATGTCATTTGGACTTACAAATGCACCTAGTACGTTTATGCGTTTAATGAATCATGTGTTGCGTGCATTCATAGGTAAGTTTGTGTTTGTGTATTTTGATGACCATTACCTGTGCCTACTGAGCCTTGATAGATATCTCTATGGACTTTGTTTTAGGTTTACCTAGGTCAAAAAAAGGTGTTGACTTTATTTTTGTTGTGGTTGATAGGTTTTCTAAAATGGCGCATTTCATTGCATGCCATAAAATAGATGATGCATCTCATATCGCAGACTTGTTCTTTAGGGAGATTGTACATTTGCATGGTATTCCTAAAGAGTATAGTGTCAGATCGTGATGTTAAGTTCCTTAGCTACTTTTGCAAGACCTTATGGGGAAACTTGGGAACAAAACTCTTATTTTCGACAACATGTCATTCTCAAACATATGGACAAATTGAGGTAGTGAATAGAACATTATCCCAACTTTTGCGTGTTGTAATTCAAAAGAATTTGAAAAGTTGGGAAGAATGTTTTCCTTTTGTTGAGTTTGCTTGTTATACTGTGCGTTCGACCACTTGTTTTTCTCCTTTTGAAATTGTTTATGGTTTTCATCCACTAACTCCTATGGACTTAATTCCTTTATCTTTTGAAGAAAGGGTAAGTTTAGACGGTGAAAAGAAGGCAAAGATGGTGAGACAACTCCATGAAAGAGTTCGATTGCAAATAGAGAAAAAGAACAGACTTTACGCTTCTAAAGCAAATAAGGAACGTAAACTGGTTGTTTTCCAACCCGGTGATTGGGTTTGGGTGCACATGCATAAGGAACGATTTCCTAACCAAAGGAAATCAAAATTACAGCCTCATGGTGATGGTCCATTTCAGGTTTTAGAGAGAATCAATGATAACGCATACAAAATTGACCTTCCATATGAGTATGGTGTTAGTGCTACCTTTAATGTTGTTGATCTTATGTTGTTTGACACAGATTTTGATTCGAGGTCGAATCCTTTCGAGGAGAGAGGGGATGATGTGGACCAGCCCAGAAACACCAGCAAGGACCCATTACATGTTCCAAATGGTCCAATGACTCGGTCCAAGACAAAGGCATTGAATGCATTGGTTTTGAAGGTTTCAACCAAGTCAAAATTGAAAGGTCCATTGGAGTAACAATAGGAGAACCTAGTATATCTTACCCATTGCAAAAGGGGCCCAATACAACTTTATTTGGGCCATGACGTAATGACAACAAAGGAAACAAAAGAATCCTATTACAACTTGGAAACAACATGGGTCACTACCTTTTCCTTTTGTTTCTAGGATTAAGGGGCTACATGGAAGGCTATAAATAAGCCTTGAATTAGTTTTGTAATATTTTACTTCCTTCTCTTCTTCTCATGACAGAATATGGATTAAATATTAGGAGCTTTATTTAATTTTGTTAGCTATAACCCAAGGCTTGTTTGGGCTTAATTAATACTTTGTTTTGAGTTAGGATCCAAGGTTTGTTTGGATTAAGTTATGGTTTTTCAGTTTGTGGTTTTGGGTAAGTTTTGAGTGGACCTCATATAATAAGTCCACATAAGGGGTCCATTATGGTTAATTTTTCAAGAACTATTTAAACTCATGTAACCAAAATTTCAACAGCCTTTGATGATGATTACTTCTGAATTTTTTAGTTTTAGTGTGTGAGAGTGATTCTTGCATTCTTCAATTCTTGAACGAATTGAATCTAACTTATCGAAGATTAACTGGCTTCGTGGCGTCATTCTACTCATTCCAATAATGTTGGTGCCTTAGGGTAGGTTTTCATTGTGTCACACTCCTATCAAACCTATTTCGGCTTTCCGGGATCAGATCTCAATCTTGATTATGGGTTGCGTGACCACGTGATTACGAGGTTCGCATCAGTAAGTATATACCTTCTCATCTTTGTGCATAAAATTCAAGAAACCTTTATGGTGATTGTTGTGATGAGCAACCCTCCTAGAACTCGCAATCAAGAATTGGAATACTTATCCAAAAAAGCTAAAATCAAATTATAAAACCTTAACTCGTTGATTACTTGAATAAAGTACCATAAAGATTATCTCCTTGATAAGTTCAATGAATATCTTAAAGTAAGAATGCTTATGTGATTTTTATTTTAAAAAAACCATTTATTTTTCACATCACAAAAATAAAACTATTTATATGTTTGACTTAAACAAAAATAAACCCTAATTAATAATGGGCTGAGAATTAAACCAAAATAATTAACTTACTTAAAAGTACAGGTAAAATAAAATACAAAGCCCAAGTCACAAATAAATAAAAGCTCAATCCTCATATTTCCAAATAGTAACTTCTACGCTTTATTGTAAGACCTTTTCAATTTCTGAATGGTACAAAATTTTAACCCTGTAGAAAATAAGGCCTTTAAAATCATCTAGTAAAATTTTAGCCTGATGCAACGATCAGATTAAAAGCTTTGACCATTAATATAAAGCTATGTAGCAAAGCTTTGGTACATGTTAAGCAGCTCCATCCCTTGCTTGGATTAATTTGATTAGGGCTTGATCCTTATTTAAACTCAACTTCATGCTTGATATCACCTTAGAAGGAATTCTTGATGCTTGTTCGATCCAAATGTCATGAATCGTTGATGTAAATGTGACAAATCATCAAAATTATAACTCTTAGGCATGCCTCACCATCCTCTTTGATACTCTTGGCTTTTTCTCTTATAATTGGTCCAATCTGATATGATCCAAGCAATGTTAGAAGTAGATTTTGATGTAAAATTTTCTAATGTCCAACTTTACACTATCATGAATAACTTTTAACTCGACAGTTGGATTGAGCTGAGATTTGTACAACATTTTCTAGACATGATGTTATATATTAGGTTAGAATTGTAGGTAAATCGAAGTTTGGGAAGGGATTATTTTAGAGGGTCTAATTTATTGGATGAATTATGTCAAATCTGTCTATCTGGACCTTCATCTACTGTTTGGACAATATTAAGAGCTACATATGTAATTCTACTAAGATTCTAATTAGGTTGGAAATAGACATTCAAACCTTTCCAGTAATAAATTGTAGGCCTATTAATTCATCCAAATAAGAAAGAACAACATATTTGAAGACAAGAATGAAATCTGCTAAAAATATGTGAAAATTAGAGAAACATTATTTCCTTATGCATTATGGATTACAATCACTATAAAGATTCTTTAATACTCTTGGAAGCATGTGTGGAAGCTATTGGCTTACATATTCTACAAGGATTCTATGTCAAACAAGGAAACATTTATGGCAGCAACTATTATCCATAGTTTGCAAGGATTACATATTCATTATCGAAAGTATGTGGTGGCAACGAGACTTGGGATTCTTTTCTTGTTCTTTTCCTTAATTTACAGGATTTTCTTATTCAAAAGCGAGATTATGAGAGGCTATTTAAATGAATCCATACATGAAGAGGAAACAAAGTGGCAACAACTTCTCTAAAATAAAATAAAAGTAAGAGGCAACAAGTTTTTCTTATTTTCAAGGACAATAGTAAACGAACAAGTCAGGTCCAAATTTAGCCTTAAAATGTTTGCTGACCAATTTTATAATAGCAGGTTTTGGTTGCGTTTTCTATTGGTAAATATTGAGATGAGGTGTTATGTGATGTTGTGCATGTAAGCTAGTCACTTATTGCTTGGTAAACCAATACGGTGTGATGGTAGGAGAGTTATGCATGATGGAGTGACAAATAAGTATTCCTTTGAGATGAATGAAAGACTTATAACTCTTTTATCTTTGATACCTAAACAAATATATGAGGAGCAATTGAAATTGAAGGAGAAGATGGTTGAAAAGAAGAGCATGTATATCAGGGGAACTTCTTTGCTAACAAGGTTCTTCTTGGTTTTGATGATGATGTTATTCTTTGACTTGATACTAATTTGTTAACCTTAGAAGATGTTTTTCATGATATAGATTCGAGGTCAAATCTTTTGAAAGAAATGGAGGATGATGCGAACCAAGTCAAGTCCGAATTTGGACTTAAAATGTTTGCGTACCAATTTTACGAGATCAAGCATATCTCTCAAAGTGTACTTAGGAATGAGCCAAAATTATACAAGGAGATAATACTAGACACATGAAAGTATGTTTTGGAAAATTTTCAGGTCATATAAAGTCCGGGAGCATATTATTTCAGAAGGTCGAAGTTACTAGACAAATCTTGTCAAATCTGCCAGACTAGACCTTTTGTATTGTTTGGGACATATATGAAGCTACAGGTGGACGTTATCTGAGCTTCAATTGTTCTAGAAACTAGACATCTTAAGTTTTCCACCATATATGGTTGGCTCAATAATTTATCTAGAAGAAAGAGAACGATGTGTTTGATGTCAAGAATGAAAATATGCAAAAATATGAGAAAATATGTGAAAGAGATACAAGCTACATGGAGGAATTTTGGCATGGAAACTTTATTTTTATTATCCTATTTTATTTATTTATTTAATATTGAATAATTATTCTTTAAATTGGGTTTGTTCTGACCCATTAGATATTATTTAGGAGTTTATTTTATTATTGAACTTAAGTTAGTTGACTATTAGTTTAGGCCCATTAGCTTGCAACCCAAAAAGGGTCCATTAGGGTTAGTTAGAGGAGACTATATTATGTTTTTTTAGCTACAAATTTCAGTAGTAAGTTGGAGAATAAATGTAAGTTTCTCTTTTATTTATTTGTGGCAAAACAACTTTGCAAGGATAAAGATCGTACACTGACTTATTAAAGATTAACTAGCTTCATGACGTCATTTACATACTTAGGGTTCTTAGATGCAAGGTTATCTCTAGGTCCAAGTCTTTTTCCAATACCTTTGGTTCTTAGATATAGGGTTACCTCTGGGTTAATGTTCTTATTTCAATAGTATTGGTGCCTTTGGATAAGTTTTCATTTTTTACATTACTATTAGACCTGTTGCAGCTTTGTGGAACTCGTTGGTATTAGAGCTAGGCTCCAAAACTAGGTCATATCTTTCTGAAAATTTTGTTTTATTTGTGTTTCATAAGTTTAGTTGTGTTTTTCAGTTTTTTTTCTGATATGAACTCCAGCAACAATTGTGATGAAACCCGATAACAATGATGGTTTGGAACCCCAAAAACATGTAGACAAGTTTGTTAAGCCTTGACCTATCACCTAACGAGATGAAAATCGAGACTACGAAGGGTTTTGAAAATGCCACACCCAAAAAACCTAAGAATCTCTAAAGAATCACCTGTTGCTTGAACACCGCAAGATTATCTTAATAAGTTTAAAGAGTTCTTTTAAGAACCAAGAGGAACACACCTCATAATGATAATAGTTTTCTGAAAATCCAATTTGTCCATTAGAATTTGTAATGTCCCTATCTATATACTTGGAACAAGCCTCCAATAGGAAAAGTCATAACTACAGCTTTAAAAGCCACACAAACATTAACATAACAAGCCCTCATGTTTTTAAGACTCTTAGACTTCTGAAGACAACAAAAAATAGCTAAATGACTAGATTTAATGTATTTTAACATGGCCAGCCAAGACCAAGTCATTCTCTCATTTAATATCATTGAAACTCAACAAACTAACACCCTTTAATAGTCGAACCATGCTGGTCATGAATTTGCATACTAATTAGCCTCTTCAATTGCTTTGATGACATGGACTAAGCCTTGATTATTATTTGAGCTCATCTTGGTATTTTTAGAATCAGCCCAATTCTCTCGGATTAGCCCATTTAGTACTTCCTTGAAACATTTGGCTCTAAGTCTTGTAATTGGGCCACTAGAAAGTGACAAAGGGTCTTGTGGAAATTTAGCTCCATTCTCACGTGTATGTCCAACTCCGTGGTTTGCATCATTTTCTTCTTTTTGTGTTTTTGGCACTTAGTATAAAAAAAGTGTTATTTCATTAATTTATTATCCCAAAACATATTAGTAACATAAAAAGTAAAAAAAAAAATAGAATGGATGTTATTCAAGATAATTTCAATTCTGTCGTGATAACACAAACAATAGAGAAACTAAATCAAACCATTTTGAGATAACTTCAAAATTTATACAATGGTTATTTGGGGCAAAATCGCACTAGATATTAAATTTAGGCTCTTTCTAGTATCGTTTTATTGGAGTTTCAATTCTGAGTTAAATTATGCTGCAACTAATCATACATGATTTTTCAATACCTACGGATAAGAGAATGATATATAAACCAAGATCTGTTGTTTACTAGGTACAAGGATACTACATATCAAATTTGAGGTTGTTCCAATGTTATTTGGTCTGAGTTTCAATTTTGGTGCTTAAAATAGCGTAACAGGTCAAATTTGCATCATGTTACAAAAACATGTTTACTATTGTTTTTTTCAACCTATTCAATTTATTTTAGTTATATAAGTGTTATATTTGAAATCATAATCGTAGTTTTGTTTTGTTTATTTTCAACAATGTGAGGTCGTGGTTACCATGCAAAAACATGTACAAAAATGGTTATTAAGGCGTGGATATTTGAAATTATTATCGGCTACCACTTTCAAATGCGAGCAAGAAAAGAACTCTAAAGGCTTTTAACATGAGGCTAAAGAATTGTCTACTATACCTATTGGTGATTTGAGGACAAATCATCTTGAAAAGAGAAGAAATGATATGATCTAAATAAGGTCAGTATAACTTTCAACTCGATCGTTGGATTAAGCTAAGATTTTTATAGGAGTTTCTAGACATGTTGTTCTACATTGGGTTAAATTTCAGGTCAATAAGAGTTTGGAAAGAGATTATTTCAGAGATTTGAAGTTACTAGACGAATCTTGTAAATTTTATCTATTTGGACCTTATAGCTTCAGAAGGAATTATAGTAAGATTCTAATTGAGTTGGAAAGTAGACATTCATACTTTTTTGGTGATATATGGTAGGCTTGCTGATTCATCTAGATAAAAGAGAACATGTTTAAAGTCATGAATAAAATCTACCAGGAATGTGTGAAAATTAGAGAAACATTGTTTTTTTGTGTATTATGGATACTAGTCAACACAAGGATTCCATAATGATCTTGAAAGCATGTGTAACAGCTATTGGCTTACATATTCTACAAGGATTTTGTCAAATAAGAAGACATTTATGGCAGCAACTATTATCCATAGTTTACAAGAATTCTATATTTATTATTGAATGTATATGGTTACAAGGAAGCTTGAGATTCTTTTGCTGTTCTTTTTCTTAATTTACAATTTTTTTTATTAAAAAAAAGAGATTATAAAAGACTATTTAAAGAAGTTCATGCTTGGAGAGGAAACAAAGTGGTAGTTATGGCACAAAGCTTGTTTGAGTCTATACACTCGGGTTTATTAGTATAGGTTTTGTGTTAGTTTGTAAGCGGGTCAATTTATTATCCATTAGAGTTTTTATTTTGAAGAGTATAAATACTTTTTGTAAGGAAAAAATATTAAGACTTGATAATACTATTGGTGCCAAATTTATTCAGCTTGTATGAGAGAGATTCTTGTATTCTTTAGTTCTCTAACAAACTAAATTGACTAATTGAAGATTAACTGACTTTGTGTCATCTTCTTTATACTTCTCATTTGCGAATTGATATTTATAGGATGAAGGTCTTATTCCAATATCACTGATGCTTTTGGACAAGTTTTTCATCGTGTCACACTTCTATCACACCTATTTTGGCTTTCTGAGGTTTGTTGTCAATCTTGTTATGAATTATGTGACCATGTGATCATAAGATTCACATCACAATCAGGCAATGGATCCTAGGGTGTTGCTTGTTGATTCTCATCAAAGGTGATGCCTTTGAATATCAGAATACGAGAAGATTCTAGTTTGTAGCAACTTGTCATCTGACTAGTAGATACCAGGCACTTTGATAGAAGGGTAAAATGCAGGCTGCTCATTCTCGGCAAAGAAGTTATCAATATTCTTCTTCAACACTAAGAGCTTGTTTAAGATTGTAATAGTGATGGTTCAAAGTGTTTTTCACTTAGAAATGCATTAAAATGAAGTTTTTTTTATTTTTTAAAAATTATTTTTGACATCAGCACATCAAAACAATCTGAAAACATAATTTTTTTTTTCATTTTAAACAAAAAAACCATTTTTTAAAATTTTTGAGAACTCAGTTTGCCTTGCATTCCAAAACACACCATAAGTGGCCCACAAGCTACGAAGGCCAGATGCCTTCAGGCCAAAGTCTTGGTCACATCAATGGGGTCAAAGTCAAACTTGTCTTCATCAGCAAGATCCATTATTTGAATGAAAAGCTTTCTACTCGGGGGTAGCTTCCAGCCATGATGGAGTCGTAGAGATCCACCAACTTTTATGGCCTCATCTTCCAATAAAAACTTAACCCCACAAGTTGGTTTCCAACGGAATTTCACGTATGTGCCTTCCCAGACTTGTTGATTAGAGTATAGGCGTGCACACCAAGCCTTCCATTTTGCCTGTAATCTTGTGGAACACCAAAGTCATCAAGCAGGAAGGTGAAAATGTGCAAGCTCTCATGATGGTGTAAGAAGAAGTCAAGTATTCTCCGGTTTTCCTGAACGTGTGACTTAGTGTTGGCCTTAAGAGCATGAACCACATCAGGGAACTTCATCCCATCACGAATGAAGAAGACTGGGGAATTGTTGTCGACTAGATCAAAATTTCCGTGTTGGGAAAAACGAAAGCAGAAATCAGGTGAACCTTCCAGTCAATAACTTCAAATGCACAATCAATATAACCCATGCTATAATGGAAAGTATATTAGTATGAGATGTAGTAATCAATCCCCGTCGTATATTGATCGACAAACAAGTCATAATCAATACCCTATACATGCATTTAACATGCCATATTAATTGTATATTGAGCAACAAAACAGCAAGACAATCCTGAGTAATTGATGCAACATAAATGATAGACTTCCAACAGACATACAATACCATTTACCAATTCATGTAAATCTTCAATGACAGAAAGGGGAAAAAAAATAAGGACGAGGAAAAACAACACAAAGCCCTTGAACAAAAAACAAAGTAGAACTTCACAGCAAAACCTCTGGGGTCTCTTAGAGTTTCAGGACTGCCGCGCTCATGGATAACAGTAGAAAACCTGACAATCACAGGGGTCTGGCCTCCAGGGGCTCCAACGAAATCAGCACAAGTGAGCGGAGATATAATATGAAACACTTCAAAGAACCCTTTTGCACTAGCACCTCTAGCATGAATACGTTCTGGGATTCTTTACCTGTAAAAATTAAAAAGTTTCTCCACCAGATGATAGTCCTCAAGCAGAATTGGACGGTCAAAAGACAAGGTCTATTTCTAATTTTGTTTTTTTTGTATAGTATTCACAAACTAACTTGGTCTCAATGAATCACAAGTAAGATAAATGAGAAAGTACTAAACCCAATTCAGCCAAAAGGTCTTGAATTACCCCCATCAAAGCTCAAGAAATCACTTGGTCTCTCAACAATGAACAAGAAATGATGAAGGACTCCACAAAGCAGAACAAACTTTTACCTCTTGAACCAACAATAAGTGATGAGTTATTGTTCCTAACTGAAGCACCAGAATTAATAGTGAAGAACGGAGAATTATAAGCACTTGATGAACGATGCTGCATCAAAATGAGTCCAAAAAAATATCCAAGAGATTGAAACTTTATACAGAACCCAATAGAGAAAATTAAATGAAGTTGGAATTTTGTTAGACCAGTAAATTAAACCCATTATTTTGTAACTTCTATTAAGCAGAAACAAGAATTTGTTTTAAGGAATTAAAGATAGGGACATAGCTAGAATTAGTACCTTGTAAGGATCCATGATGTCTTGTGTAAGAGAGAAAAAGCAAGCTTTAGTTAAGAAAAGGAGGGAAGGGAAGCTGGATGAAGGAGCAGCGCTTTGCTTAGAACAATCTTTTGCTAGTTTAATGGTGGCCACGTGGGAGGCAACTGCCCCTTTACACTAGTCTAAACTAAAAACACTTAAATGCTTTTTTTTTTTTTGTATTATGAAAAAAAAAACATAAGCTAAGATAATTGTTCGATTTTCAAGAGTAGGTCTTTAATAAGTTAAATTTTAAATAAGTTATTGATATTTAGATTATAAAACGAACTTGATAAAGTTGAATTTTAAATATGTTATACTCACATAAAACAATA
This sequence comes from Populus trichocarpa, assembly GCF_000002775.5. Lineage (NCBI taxonomy): Eukaryota > Viridiplantae > Streptophyta > Magnoliopsida > Malpighiales > Salicaceae > Populus > Populus trichocarpa. Next base: position 7,299,258 of record NC_037291.2, on the reverse strand, counting down.
TTCATAAGAAATTTTCTTAGTAGTTTTATGTTAAATTTAAATAAATTTAAGGTGATAAATAAGAGAAAATTAGCTTATTATTTGAGTTGTAACTTTCTCAGTTTGTTTATAATCAATTTAATTCAAATATTTTAATAAAATTTATGTTTGAAATCATTTTGAATGTAAATTTTAATTTACTATATTAAAATTAGTTTTCTCAAAATATTTATCTACTCATCTCTTTTTTTAGAGATCTTTGAATGAATAAGATAAAGATGATAAGGATAATATATAAAAAAAGTTAATTGAATTATATCTCTTGTACACATTTTTTTTGGGGTAAGTTGACGTATGAAATAAAAGAAGAGAATATAAAGATTATAAGGGGCATACCCCAGATTTACAATGGAATCAGAAACGTAAAACAACAAATGGCTACAAGCTAGCCATAGAACAGAAAACTGAGACCTAACTAAACTTGTTAGGGACACCAATACAACCAGCTATATATCAAATTAAGAGTATATGCAATTGACCCTCCAAAGTCTTTTGATCCTTATGTTTTCATCTGTTTGTAGAACGTTACTCATCAAATCAAGCTTATCTCGAATGATACATTTGATTTGATCAAAGATCAAATTCGAAGTTCTAGACATACCTGCAAAGATCCATGCATTTCGTTCTTCCCAGATATAATACACTGTAGTTGTGAAACCCAGTTTAGAGAAAAATTGACGAAACTTTTGTCATGCCAAGTGACAGTGGCCCATTAAATCCATTCATCCCAGCCTTTTGTCATTCTTGAAATGTCACATTTGTCACAAACATCCCACCATAATATTTTAGTATAGGAGCATTCAAAAAATAAGTGGTTGTTATCTTCATTATTGTGTAAAACATATAAAGCATCTATTGGGACCATCAAGGGAAGAAAAGATAATATTATATTCTACACCTATATAATTAAAATGTGATTTCAACGCGTTATCCTATATTTGTTTTACTAATAAAGCTAATGGCAACTTAAAAGGCAATGTTTGGCAATTTCAAAAAAAAAAAAAATTTATCTGCATTCATTTTTTATTGAATGAAGCATAAAGGTTACTTAATCAGTGTGCATTGACATTCTGCTACTCCAGTGAAGTTTGAGCTTATGACAAGAGAATTCTCTATAATAAAACAAGAAGAAGAATTGAGATCAGAGTAATAGTGATTTTATTTGTATTTTTAAAATGCTAAGTTCTTATGAGAACGTCATGCATTGACAACTCGTTATCTTTAATTTTGTGCTTTTCTGTAACCTCTCCTGGATATCCTTACGGGTTAATGGCAAAGTATGATTTAGGACCTTGAAAAGTGTGTTCGGAATCTTCTTCTTGTTTTTACTGCAAATGCTACCGATTGTGAAGGGTCCATCAACTATTATTAGCCACTAGAAGGGTCACACATATCAGCATAGAACATATGGACAAATAATTATTATGAGTTCATGACTTCTTTTGTTGTAGTGACAATATTCGAAGGGACTAAGGGTTGAGATTGGTTGTGATTCAAAACTCGTGATTACGTGGTCATGCAATCCACACGCAAAAATATTATTTCTTGAAAAGCCAAGTAAATCAGGTTTGATAGAAGTGTGACACAAAGATAACTTGTACCTAGGTACTAGCACTATTGAAAACGGAAACCCTCATCCAATAAATATTGATTCGCGAATGAGAAGTACAAGGATGACGCCACGAAAACAGTTGTTCTTCGATAAGTCGTTTTTCAGTTCTTTATAGAACCATATTAGGGATAGTATCTCACCAATTCACACACAAGGTGCAGCAAACAAGAAGTTTTATTAATCTCAATTGACTAACTCTAGATTTAAATAAACCTTGGTTTAATGGACCCCCCTTTAGGTGGACTTATATGAGACCTACTTACAATTGATCCAAATAAGTAATAATAACCCAAAAACTAAGAAGAAAATATAAAAATCTGAAAATTACTATCCTAAATATGCTAGAATCAGATTTGTCAGCATTAAGAAGTCGCAAATAGACTAAGAAATCTGATTTGAAAGTAGAATGATACGATCCAGGAAATGTCAAATTCGGATTTTGATGTAAAATGTGCAACTATCCAGTTTTACAGCAATAGTCATAATTCTCAATCCGCCCGTTGGATCAGGTTGCAATTTTACGTGGGCTCTCCTGACATGTTGTCCTAACTTGGGTTAAATGTTTAGATCAATCGGAGTTTGGGAAGGTAGCACAGTACTGGAAAACAGAGGTTGTACGAATTTTGTTATTTACTTCCTTTTGACTTATGGACTTCCTATTTGGCAAGGATCATTTTCCTACAAGGATATGGTAGCTTGTTTTGGGAATCTCTTAGTTCTAAAAGGATCTTTAATGGGCTGCGATATAGTTTCCAAATGGCAAGGATTCATAAATGTTTCAAAATCCTTTTCTTACAAAGATTCTTTATTCATTCTACCTACAACAAGGAAATAAGATTTCAGAATTAATTCTACCTTCAGATTTGATTCTCCTAACTTATATGGGATTTCTAAAGGGCAACAAATCTGATCCTATTATATTTAGGATATTAAATTCGGATTTATTATTTTTATTATTATTTTCTTCTTAGTTTAGGGTTTATTTATATTATTTGGGTTTAATTGTAAGCGGACATAATAGAAGTCCACATAAGGGGTCCATTAGGGTTTATTTTAGTTTGAAGTCACTATAAATAAGGGAATAACCAGACATGTAAGGTTAGACAATTCAGATTAATAAAACTTCTTGTTTGCTGCACTTTGTGTGTGTGTGTGTTAGTTAGAGAATCTCTCTTCCATGGTTCTCTAAAGAACTAAAAACGACTTATCGAAGAAGATGATCACATGGTCACGCAACCCACACGCAAAGACACTAATTCCTGGAAAGCCAAGTAAATCAGGTTTGATAAGAGTGTGACATAAAGATAACTTGTACCTAGGCACCAGCACTATTGGAAACGGAAACCCCCACCTAACGAATATTGATTCGCGAATGAGAAGTATAAGGATGACGCCACGAAGCCAGTTGTTCTTCGATAAGTTGTTTTTCAGTTCTTTAGAGAACCATAGAAGGGAGATTATCTCACCAACACACACACACACACACACACAAAGTGCGGCAAACAAGAAGTTTTATTAATCTGAATTGTCTAACTTACATGTCTGGTTATGCCTTTATTTATACTAACTCTAGAATTAAATAAACCCTAATGAATCATTTATGTGGACTTATATGATGTCCACTTACAATTAAACCCAAATAATATAAATAAACCCTAAACTAAGAAGAAAATAATAATAACAAAAATAAATTCGAATTTAATATCCTAAACATGATAGGATCAGATTTGTTGCCCTTTAGAACTCTCATATAAGCTAGGAAAATCAAATATGAAGGTAGAATTAATTCTGAAATCTTCTTTCCTTGTTGTAGGTAGGATGAATAAGGAATCATTGTAAGAAAAGAATTCTGAAACATTTATGAATCCTTGCCACACTTGGAAACTATATTGCAACCTATAAAAAATCCTTGTAAGAAAAGGATTCTGAAACATTTATGAATCCTTGCCACTTGAAAACTATATTGCAGCCCATTAAAAATCCTTATAAAACTAGCAGATTCCCAAGACAAGCAGTCATATCCTTGTAGGAAAAGGATCATTGCCAAATAGAAAATCCACAAGTCAAAAGGAAGTAAATAACAAAATTCGTACAGCCTCTGTTAACCAGTATTGCGTTGTCTTCCTGAACTCTGATTGATCTGAAATTTTAACCCAAGATAAGACAACATGTCAGGAGACCCCATGTAAAATGTCAGCTCGATCCAATGATTGGATTGAGAAATATGACTGTTGTCGTAAAACGGGATAGTTGCACATTTTACATCAAAATCCGAATTTGACCTTGCTTGGATCGTATCATTCCCTCTCTCTTCAAGATGATTCATCCTTAAATCAACAACAAGTTGAATGGACAATTCCTTAGCCTCTTTTTGAAGCCTTTGGAGTTCTTTTCTTGCCAACAATCATCGCCAACAACTTTGGATGAAAGTAGCAGTCGTTCTATTTCGTATATCATCACTGCAGCGTTTTTTCTCCTCTCTTTCTGAAGCTTGCTGGGCATTGACTGCTGTCGTTAACACATCAAGTTCTTACTTCATCTCCCCCTAGAATACGGGATAGACTCTTGGATTCTTTTTTTAGAACACTAATCTCTTTATTTCTCTCCTTTTGATACCACCTCTCCTTTTGAATCCTCATTTTCTTTTATCATAACACCTCATCAAAATACATGAAATCCCTTCAATTTCTAGGTTGCCGAAAACCTTCCTGATGGCCTATGGTCTTATCCTTAAAACCACCATCGCAAATATCATCAACGTCCTCCTTAAAATCCTCATAATCAGCCCACCTTGGCCTTTCAGCCCCACTGCCATTGTTTGATTTCAGTTCAGCCGGAACCTTTCTCACGTCTTGTGTACATGTTCCAGCCACGTTACCATATTTTTCCACCTTCTTTGAGTCTATCATACACGTTCCCCATCACGAAATTCATTCTTTCCATCATCTTCATCATGGCTTGCATTTAGAATTTAAGTTCTACATCGGGAGGGGGTGGTGTGTTGTTTTGCTCTGACATGATAGTACTTGCAAAAATTGGTTAGTGGTAAAAAAAATCCTCGCGCTCGTGTTTCGCTCAAATACTCTTAATATCCTCGCATGCTCACACCTCTCGTCTCACCTTCTTGTGGTTCTTGTGGAACTAAAACCAACACCAAATAGAAATGAAAACAACGCAGTCTAAATATGTATATATGACTCAATAAGAAATGAAAACCACAAAACAAGCAAAAACAAAATTGTGATGATAGTCTTGCGAGTAGCAAGTGAATCTATCCGAAATATGAACAAAACTGAAAAATCGAATAAAAACAGAAATGAAATATGCAAAATGATGAAACAACATCCAAATATGTTGGATATGTTGAAAATAGACTCGTTTACAACGAGTTAAGTCTGAATTTGGAATCTAAAGTAAATGATATCCGATTGAGCTAAAATTTCAAATATAGTGCGATATCAACCCAAATAGATAGAATATAAAGTTTGAATAATTTACGATAAGCTTTGATATACTGAAGCAAAAACGTTATGAATCAGACCTGATTAGACCGGAAATTGAAAAACAAAGCAAACGATATCCAATTGACACTAAAATTAATATGTACTGCGATTAGGACCCCAGTAATCATTTTATCAAATTTGAGCTAATTACAAGTTGATTTAGTCCAATTTTCACTTGTTTAGTTTTCTTCAGCAGAAATCGTTAAACATTTTTTTGAACGATTTTCTTTTCTTGCTTTTCTCTTTTTTTTTATGCTACTGATATATTTTGAACAGTAATAGAATGAAATAAGTTTTTTTTTTATATGCTGCAAATTCAAGGAGAAGAAAAATTGGACACTAAGGAATTTTTGCGGAAACAACAAGAAACGAAAATTTCAGAAGGATATAACCTGATTAATGGAGCCAAGCTCTGATACCAAATGATGCGAACCTCGTGATCACAAGGTCACGCAACCCACACGCAAAGACACCAATTCCCGGAAAGCCAAGTAAATCAGGTTTGATAGGAGGGTGACACAAAGATAACTTGTACCTAGGCACCAGCACTATTGGAAACTGAAACCCCCACCCAACGAATATTGATTCGCGAATGAGAAGTATAAAGATGACGCCACGAAGATAGTTGTTCTTCGATAAGTCATTTTTCAGTTCTTTAGAGAACCATGGAAGGGAGATTATCTCACCAAAACACACACACAAAGTGCGGCAAACAAGAAATTTTTTTAATCTGAATTGTTTGACTTACATGTCTGGTTATGCCTTTATTTATACTAACTCTAGACTTAAAATAAACCCTAATGGACCCCCCTTAGGTGGACTTATATTAAGCCCACTTACAATTGACCCAAATAAGTAATAATAACCCAAAGACTAAGAAGAAAATAATAATAACAAAAATAAATCCAAATTTAATATCCTAAATATGATAGGATCAGATTTGATGCCCTTTAGAATTCCCATATAAGCTAGGAGAATCAAATCTGAAGGTAGAATTAATTCTAAAATCTTCTTTCCTTGTTGTAGGTAGGATGAATAAAGAATCCTTGTAAGAAAAGGATTCTGAAACATTTATGAATCCTTGCCACACTTGGAAACTATGTTACAGCCCATTAAGGATCCTTGTAGAAATAGCAGATTTCCAAAAGAAGCTGCCACATCCTTTTAGAAAAAAATAATTGCCAAATAGGAAGTCCACAAGTCAAAAGGAAGTATATAACAAATTTCGTACCTAAACTCTGATTGATCTGAAATTTTAACCCAAGATAGGACAACATGTCAGGAGACCTCACGTAACATTTCAACGCGATCCAACGATTGGATTGAGAAGTATGATTGTTGCTGTAAAATGGGATAGTAGCATATTTTACATCAAAATCTGAATTTGACCTTGCATGGATTGTATCATCTTTGTAGGAAAAAGGATTCTTGCCAAATAGGAAGCTCATAAGTCAAAAAGAAGTAAATAACAAAATTCATACAACCTGTTCTGACCTATATCGTATGTTCTTCCCGAACTCCAATTCATTTGAAACTTTTACCCAATATAGATCAATAACTCTGGAATCGTCATGTCAAATTTCAGCTCAATCCAACGGTTGGATTTGGAGTTGTACTTAATAGCGTAAAATAGGACAATAGAAAGCTTCTATCACTTACAAGGGAGGATGGAGAGGTTGTCGAAGGACACGAGGCAGTCAAATCCGAAGTAATTGCATACTTCCATCGTGTGTTAGGAGTGGATCAGATGCCTAGGGTTCTGAACGAGGAAGTGATGGAATCGGTAATTAACTTGAAACTGTCTTCAACGCAACAGCATGTACTCGCACAAGATGTAACAAGGGAGGAGATTAAGCATGCTATGTTTAGTTTGAAGAACAACAAAGCCCCTGGTCCAGATGGCTTTAACGCAGGTTTCTTCAAAAGAATGTGGCACATAGTTGGGGAAGATGTAATCAAAGCTGTTAGATCATTCTTTCAGACTCGTAGAATGCTTAAAGAAATGAATGCTACATCCATTTCCCTTATTCCTAAAGTTGCTAATCCTACAAGGTTGACAGATTTTCGTCCTATATCTTGCTGCAATATAGTGTACAAATGCATCGCTAAGATTCTAGCTGGGAGAATCAAAGTTGTTTTGCCATCCTTAGTTGGTCCATATCAGACTGCTTTTATCTCAGGACGGAGAATCAGTGATAACATTCTTTTGTCTCAGGAACTAATGAAAGGCTATCATAAATCTACGGGACCTGCTCGTTGTGCTATGAAAGTTGATCTGATGAAGGCTTATGACTCGGTGTGGTGGGATTTCGTTGACGCTATGTTAATAAAAATGGGATTCCCTAGAACAGTCATTGATTGGATCATGGTTTGTGTTACATCATGTCAATTCTCTATCAACGTCAATGGTGAGCTTGCAGGTTACTTTCAAGGGGGAAGAGGGCTAAGACAAGGGGATCCATTGTCTCCATATTTGTTTGTCCTATGTATGGAAATCCTTTCGGGGCTATTCTGCAAGATGAGTGCCAACCAAGAATTCAAGTTCCACTGGAGATGCAAGAAGGACAAAATTTCTCATCTTTGTTTTGCTGATGACTTGATGATTTTTAGCAACGGGGATGTAAACTCAATTCGTATGATTAGAACTGTGCTCACAAAGTTTCAAGATCTATCAGGTCTGTATCCAAATCCAAACAAAAGTGACATCTTCTTGAGCGGTGTGTTAAATGCTGAGAGGGAACAAATTATTCATATTCTTGGGTTTAGAGAGGGGGAGCTCCCTATGAAATATTTGGGAGTACCTCTTCTCTCGTCCAGACTAAAGGCTATTTATTGTAAGGGCCTCGTAGATCGAATCACCTCTAAAGTTCGACATTGGACTTGTAGAACACTCTCGTATGCAGGACGGGTACAACTGATTAATTCAGTCTTATTTTCCATACAGGTCTATTGGGCATCTCTCTTTGTCTTACCTGGGCAAGTAATTAAAAATGTGGAGCAAATTATGAAATCCTTTCTTCATCTTTTTAAACTTCATTGTAATATCTTCCGATCTAATATCACCATCGTTGATATTAGGTTGAGTTATCTTATATATGTTGAAGGAATCTCCAATACATCACCATTAAAATTGATTTGGACCAAGACTTACTTTTTCTTGTCATTTAAAATCTATTTACACTTTTTCATCTTTGAAAACAAATCCATCAATCATTTTCAACCAAGTTATTGTTAATTTAATTTCTCTTGAGTTTTTTTTGTTACCTAGCTTAATTTCCAGATCTAGCTCTCTGTGGATATGACCTCGATCTTACCGAGTTAATTGCTACATCGTACACTCGTGCACTTGCGAGTTAAAACAAGCCGATCATAAAAAGTGGTCAAGCAATTTTGGCGCCGTTGCCGGGGAGCTATCAAGCAAAGGTAACAAATTTATATTTGATTATTGGAAAACAAAAAAAAGTACATATAAATAAAAAAATCAAATGGCTGGTTTTACTGCCTAAAAAAAAATTGACCTCAACTTTTCGGATATTGGACTGTGGATTGGACTATTAATTATTGGATTTTGGTTGGTTCAACCATTTTTCTTTTATTGTCTATTCTAATTAGTTTCTAATATTTATTGTTTATATTATAAGACTGGTTTTACCGCCTCTTGTTTATTTTATTTTATTTTGTTGTTATTATTTTTCCTATATTTATTGTCTGAAGTGCTTGGCCGGTTTTACCGTCTCTTGTTTATTTTATTTTATTTTGTTGTTTTGTTGTGATTATTTTTCTTATATTTATTGTTTGAAGTGCTTGGCTGGTATTACCGTCTTTTTATTCATGCTTGTTATAATTATCTTTTAATGTTTATTGTTGTTAATATTGCTAATAAGTTGGAGAGTGAATTTCTTAATTTGTTGTATTTTTATTTTTGTGTTATTACTTTATCTTTTACGTTTCATTTACTTTTATTTGCAATCTTCTTTTTCTTTTTCTTTTTCTTTTTCTTTTTCTTTTTCTTCATATTCATATAATTGTTATATTATTATTAATTTTTTTTTTATCATGGCTAATGTTGAAGATGTAGAGGGTGAAGGGAGTGTTCAAGGTAATGGACCTCCACAATTCAATGACCAACCTAATTTTCAAACTCTTAGGGGGTATCTTCACCCGGCTAGACAAAGTACACCTTCATGTATTATCTTACCTCTTAACCAACAAGCTTTCAATTTGAAACCGGGCATGATTCAACTTCTTCCCACATTTCACGGTATGGATTCTGAAAATCCATACATACATATTAAGGACTTTGAAGAGGTATGTAATACTTTTATTGATAGAACATGCACCGAGGAAACCATTCGGCTTAAACTGTTCCCATTCTCTCTAAAGGATAAAGCCAAGCTTTGGCTAAACTCCTTGCGTCCTAGGTCTATAGGTACATGGAGAGAAATGCAAGCTGAATTTTTGAAAAAAATACTTCCCCACTCATAGGACGGCAGCCTTACAACGTCAAATGATGAATTTTTCTTGTAGTCCAAATGAGTCATTTCACCAAGCTTGGGAAAGGTTCAAATACTTGTTAAATGCATGCCCCCACCATGGTTTTGAGATGTGGAGGTTAGTGAGTTTCTTCTACGACTCTCTTACCGTAGATTTTAAAAAGCTAGTGTCAACCATGTGTAATGGTGAGTTTTATGACAAAGAACCAAGTGAAGCCTTTGATTTCTTTGATCAATTGGCTGAAAACACAAAGCAATGGGAGACTTCTCTCCCACTTCATGTTGAGTCTAGAAACACCATTTCTCATTCAAGTGGGAAGTTCCAATTGAAAGAGACTGATGACCTCAATGCTAGATTAGCCTCATTGACTAGGAAAGTAGAGTCTCTTGAGATTAAAAAAGTGCATGTCATGAGTGAATAACAAGAGGAAAGTTGTGTTGTTTGTGAGAGCAAAGGGCTAGGACAATTGAGTGTCCTACCATTCCAGCCTTCAAGGAAGTGCTATATGGCCAAACTTTTGATTCAAGTAATGTTAGAAAGCCATTTTCAAACCAAGTAAGCAATCCTTACTCTGAGACCTACAATCCTGGATGGAGGAACCACCCAAATTTTGGATGGAGAAATGAGGGCTCTTCAGTACCTCAAACATTTCAACCTCCACCCCAACCATTTCATGCTCCCACACATAACACATACCAACCACCTCATAAGAGATCCCTAGAGGATACTCTTCAACAATTCATGCAAACACAAGGAGGAATCAACAACCAAGCTTACAAATTTCAAGACCAGACCAATAGGACCTTAGATGACATTCGAAGTCAACTAACCAAGTTAACTCAATCACTAAGCATTCAAGAGAAGGGAAAGATTCCAGCTCAACCAATGCCAAATCCTAGAGGTCAGGTACACATGAGTGAATCCTCATCTAGTGAACCTTCAAACCATGAACAAGTCCAAGACATCACTACCCTTAGAAGTGGAAAGATTGTTGACAAAGCTATAGGTTTTGAGATTCCTAGAGGTATTGTGGAGGAGAAATCTAAGGAAAGTGAAGAGGAAATCAAAACACAAGTGACAAATGAGAGCTTGAGTGACAAAGAAGGTGAGATAAATGAGAAAGAGATGAGTGAGAAAGGAGATGATTCAAGAAAAATTGGAGTCAAAGTGAGTGATTTAGAATTTGTTCCTAGAGCACCATTTCCACAAAGGTTAGGGAAACCTAAACATGATCTTATGAACTCGGAAATCTATGAATTGTTCAAACAAGTGAAAGTCAACATTCCACTCCTTGATGCAATTAAACAAGTCTCATCTTATGCAAAGTTCCTCAAGGACTTATGCACAGTCAAAAGGAGATTGAATGTGAAAGAAAGAGCCTTTCTAACTGAACATGCTAGTGCCATCATCCAGTTTAAGACCCCTCCCAAATACAAAGATCCTGGTTGTCCTACCATTTCATGCTTTATTGGAAATCATAAGATAGACCAAGCTTTGTTGGATTTAGGAGCAAGTGTGAATTTAATACCCTACACTGTTTACGAACAGTTAGGTCTAGGAGAAAACAAGCCTACTCGAATCACCCTTCAATTAGCTGATAGGTCAATCAAGATTCCCAGGGGTATTGTTGAGGATGTGTTGGTCCAAGTAGATAAATTCTACTTTCCTGTTGATTTTGTAGTGCTAGACACCGCACCAATTCAAGGTTCTAATGCTCCCATCCCAGTCATCTTAGGTAGACCTTTCCTAGCTACATCCAATGCTTTAATCAACTGTAGGAATGGGGTGATGAAATTGTCTTTTGGGAATATGACTGTGGAGATGAACATATTCAATGTCTCCAAACAAATTGGTGAACATGAGAACATTAGAGAGGTAGATTTGATCCAAACAGTTTGTCAAGAACACTTTGAGAGAGAGTGGATCAAGGATCCATTGGAGAGAACTTTAATTCATGATGAAAGATTTTGTTCTTTGGAATGTGTTGATGAGGAAGTAAGAGAACTCGAGACTTATTTAGATCCAATGCCTATTATGTCAATAGGTCAATGGACCCCATCGTTTGAGCCTTTGATTTCACCCCAAGTGAAAGCTGAGGCATCTCTTGTCCAACCTTATAAACCAAAAAGGAAGCCTTTACCAAGTGATCTTAAGTATGCATTTCTAGGGGAAGATGAATCATATCCTATTGTGATTTCATCAAAATTTAGCATAGAGCAGGAACAAGAACTTTTGAGAGTGGTGAGAAAACACAAGAAAGCAATTGGGTGGACTATTACTGACTTGAAAGGAATTAGCCCTCTTTTATGTACACATAGAATCTATCTTGAAGAAGAGGCTAAATCTGTGAGGCAAATGCAAAGACGATTGAACCCAAACATGAAGGAAGTAGTGAGAGGTGAAGTGCTTAAGCTACTTGATCTTGCAGTGTGGTTTTTATTGGCCCACCATGTTCAAAGATGTCCATGCCTTCTGTGTTGCATGTGACCGATGCCAACGACTAGGTAACCTCATTAGGCGTAACATGATGCCCCTAAACCCCATTTTTGTTTTGGAAATATTTGATTGTTGGGGGATTGATTTCATGGGACCTTTTCCAAGTTCATTTGGTTAACAATTCATCCTTGTAGCTGTTGATTATGTGTCTAAATGGGTGGAGGCCATTGCATCTCGAACCAATGACCATCGAGTTGTGGTCAAATTCTTGAAAGAAAATATTTTCTCTCGTTTTGGCATGCCCCGGGCTATGATTAGTGATGGGGCAAAACATTTTTTTAACAAGCCCGTTGGGATTTTGATGAGAAAATATGGTGTAATTCACAAGGTCAGTACCCCCTATCACCCACAGACTAGTGGCCAGGCTGAGTTGGCAAATAGGGAGATCAAGAACATTTTAGAGAAAACAGTCAATCCAAACCGTAAAGATTGGTCTCTACGACTAGTTGATGCTTTGTGGGCATATCGCACTGCTTACAAGACCTCTTTAGGAATGTCTCCTTATAGGCTAGTTTATGGAAAGCCTTGTCATCTCCCTGTTGAGATTGAGCACCGTGCATATTGGGCCATCCGGCAATTCAATGATAATGAAAACGAGGTTGGCAAAAATAGAAAGCTTCAATTGGATGAATTAGAGGAGCTGAGAAATGATGCATTTGAAAATGCAAAAATTTCAAAACATAAGATGAAAGCTTTGCATGATAAACATATTTTTAGAAAATCCTTTCATGTTGGTCAAAAGGTTCTCTTGTATAATTCACGATTACATCTCTTTCCTGGGAAGTTGAGGACAAAATGGATTGGTCCATTTGTGATTAAATCCATCTCTGAGCATGGTGCATTTGAGGTAGAAAATCCTAAGAATGGAAATGTTTTCAAAGTAAATGGTTATCAATTGAAACCTTATCTTGAAAACGTTGTGCTGAAGTTGAGACATTGGATCTTGAAGATCCAAAACCATTGTAGTATCAGAAGTAATGAGTTTTTATTTTTATTTTTATTTCATTTTTATTTATTTATTTATTTTTCGTTCTTCCATTTCTTATATTTTCTTGTTCATGCATTAGGGACAATGCATTATTTTAAGTTGGGGGGTGTGAGGTTCTTTATTTTTTTAAAAAAAAAAACATCAATGTTTTCTTTTAGTTGTGATATGCAGGTAAAAAAAAAATCAAGTAAGAAGTCAGCTCATGTCCAATTCAATCAGACATTCATCCTTGAGAACAAAAGGGGAGTAACAATTTTCTAATCTTTATACTTTTCTTCTCTTTCTTTTTTACATTGAGGATAATGAAAAACTTAATTTTAGATATTTGATTATGTTGAATGCTTGAGATAACCATGGTTGTTAAAAAAAAAAAACTTGCATTCGTATGTGAATGAGACTTGTTTAGGATCAACATTACATTTTTGGATTCATTATTGTGTTGAACATTGCATGCTTTAATTTGGGATAGATAATATCTTATAAAGCAAGATATAGCATACTTTTTTCGTACGATTATTGAAGTACATCTTTCCTTATAAAAGTTGTGTTAGTTGTGTGATTATGCATGAAAGATGAGTGTGATGCTTTACTTGTGATCATCCCTTTTGATCTAGTCCTAAACAAGGTTTAAGTAAATAGAGTAATCATTATTACACAAATGTGTACAAAGTTCTATCTACTCCAATGTTTTGAGTTGCTCAGTAACTAGGGGTATTCATCACAAATGTTTATCTTTACGTCAAACGGCAGCTTGAAATATGAGTATGCAAAGCACTTTAAGTTTGTGACTTTGTGAGTAACCGGGTGCATTCATCACAAATGTTTGTATTCGCGTCAAAAGGGAAGTGACCACTTAAAGAAGAAGAATAAATAATATCATCAAAAAAAAAGAAAAAAAATATATATATATATATATATATATACTTCTCTAGTTTGCTACCTTGTTTGTAGTAGTGAGAAGGGAAGATTACAAGTTGAGTTTTCGCGTGAATCAATTATGTTGGTTGCATGATAAATACGATTGAATTTGGAATTTTGTATGGATGTTTGATTTAGAAAATGTGAGTATGCTTATTTTTCTTTATTTACTATTGTGTACACTAAGTTAAAGATACCAATGTTTGCATGATAGGTCCTTTAAGTGTGATGAGTCGAGCCTAATTATGTTATTATTATTCTTTTTATTGCTACCTAATTATGTTTGCATGATAGGTCCTTTAAGTGTGATGAGTTGATTTAGAAAATGTTTTGTTTTGCTTGAGGACTAGCAAAATCTAAGTTGGGGGGTGTGATTGTGCATCAAAAATATCATTAAGTCTCTTGTTTTACATATGTATTTATTGTTTTTATTTGGGTTTTTTATAATAATTGATGTGCTTTTTAGTAATGAAGTTTCTTTTAATGTTTCGATAGGTTTTTGGAGCTTAAATGAATTATTTCAGAAAATTCAACGTCGGAATTCAGAACAAAGAATTGAAGAGAAATTTAGTTGAAGATTGAAGCAAATCTTGGTTCAAATAAGTGCTCCAAATTTGCCACAAAAATCAATTCTATTCCAATTCTAGAAAAGAATATCATGTGATCTATTTCAAGCCCAAAACTTGCCTTATGTTGTGTGCAAACTTCAACCATCAAACACTCAAGGTTTTAATGTCAATCTTAGCCCAAATAATAGGTACATTTGTATCCTTATTTGATGCTTAAATTCAGCCCCAAATCAGCCTCCAAATCAGCCCAAGCACAATCCATGATCTTACATGTCCACACAACAAATAACATTTGATTTATTTTGGGTAATTCATTGACCCAAGAGAGCAAGCACATGGATGGAAAGCTGGAGGGGACATTGTCACATTATTTTGGGTCAAAAAGAAGAAAGAGACAGCTCACAAAGGAGGAAGAAAAACGTGCACCAAAGTGTTCTCCAAGCTGGCCTGATTTGATTTTCCAGAACACCTTTCGGTGTTTTATCCATAACTTTTGACTCAGATGTCCAAATGCGCTGTTCTTTAATGATCTGGAAAGATAACAGAATGGCCTATAAATATGTCTCTAATAGCCATCTCCAAAGTAGGCTTCTAGGATGGTCTAATTTCTGTCCAAAGTTAGAGTCAGATTTGTGTCCGAATATTTACTGAAATTGTGTTGTGTTCTTCTTTATATATTTCGGTTCTTTAGCTTGTAAAACTTATTACTTCAGTGTGATTCAAGTTATTTCATGTTTATTGAAGTGTTCTTATATATAATCATGGTTGGCTAATCTCCTTCTTGGATCCAAATCAAGGATGATGGTGATTGAGGTGAGTTCTTTAAGATATGAATGAATCTTAATGTCTATCTTTTCATTTTCTTCATGAATGTTTTATTATTGCAAAGAAATTTTAGAAATCATTAAGGTAATGTTATAATCTTGAATTTTTATGCACAAACCTTAGTTTTGGTATAGAGATTGCTTGATTCATGTCTTACTTAATATGAAAATACTTGTTCATTCTTAAGCAATAATCAATCTTCATCTTTTTAAACTTCATTGTAATATCTTCCGATCTAATATCACCATCGTTGATATTAGGTTGAGTTATCTTATAGATGTTGAAGGAATCACCAATACATCACCATTAAAATTGATTTGGACCAAGACTTACTTTTTCTTGTCATTTAAAATCTATTTACACTTTTTCATCTTTGAAAACAAATCCATCAATCATTTTCAACCAAGTTATTGTTAATTTAATTTCTCTTGAGTTTTTTTTGTTACCTAGCTTAATTTCCAAATCTAGCTCTCTATGGATATGACCTCGATCTTACCGAGTTAATTGCTACATCGTACACTCGTGCACTTGCGAGTTAAAACAAGCCGATCATAAAAAGCGATCAAGCAATAGCACCTCATCAAAATACATGAAATCCCTTCGGTTTCTAGGCTGCCGAAAACCTTCCCGATAGCCTATGGTCTCATCCTTAAAATCACCATCACCAATATCATCAATGTCCTCCTCAAAATCATCATAATCAATACCCACCTTGGCCTTTCGGCCCTACTGCCATTGTTTGCTTTGGGTTCAGCCCCAAGCTTCCTCACATTTTGGGTGCTTGTACCAGCCTCGTGACCACGTTTCTCCACCCTATCAAGTCTGTCACACACATTTCCCATCACAAAATTCATCCACTCCATCATCTGCGTCATGGCTTGCATTGGGAACGTAAGTTCTCCCTCGGGATGGGGTGGTCTCAAGAAGCGCAATCCAAATATATATATGACTCAAGAAGTAATAAAAACTAGAAAACAAGCAAAACGACACTACGATGATAGTCTCGCGAGTAGCAAGCTAGTCTATCCGAAATATGAACGAAACTGAAGACTCGAATAAAAACAGAAACAAAAAATATGCAAAATCATGAAACAACACCAAAATATGTTGGATATGATGAAAATAAACTGCAAGAAACGAAAACAACTCAAAGCAAGGGAATTTCAAAAGTTGACGCAAAACAGACTCGTTTACGACGAGTTAAGTCCGAATCTGGAACCTAAAGTAAATGATTTCCAATTGAGTTAAAATTTCAGATATAATGCAATATCAACCCAAATAGACAGAATATAAAGTTTGAGAAATTTACAACAAGGTTTGATATACTGACGCAAAAACGTTATGAATCAGACCTGATTAGACCCGTATTTGAAACCCCAAGCAAAAGATATCTAATTGACCCCAAATTTGATATGTGGTGCGATTCGGACCCCAGTAATTAGAGTATCAAATTTGAGCTAATTCCGAGTTGATTTGATCCAATTTTCACTTGTTTAGTTTTCTGCGGCAGAATCCAATAAACGTCTTTTTGAACAATTTTTTTTTTTGCTTTTCTCATTTCTTTGTTTTTTTTGTTTTTGGTGCTACTAATATATTTTGAACAATAACAGAATGAAATAACAATTTTTTTTATATGCCGCAAATTCAAGGAGAAGAAGAAGAAATTGGATACTAAGGAATTTTTATGGAATCAACAAGAAACGAAAATTTCAGAAGGATATAACCTGATTAATGGAGCCAAGCTCTGATACCAAATGATGTGAACCTTATGATCACGTGGTCACGCAACCCACACGCAAAGACACCAATTCCCGGAAAGCCAAGTAAATCAGGTTTGATAGGAGTGTGACACAAAGATAAATTGTACCTAGGCACCAGCATTATTGGAAACGGAGACCCCCAACCAACGAATATTGATTCACGAACGAGAAGTATAAGGATGACGCCACGAAGACAGTTGTTCTTCGATAAGTCCCTTTTCAGTTATTTAGAGAACCATGGAAGGGAGATTATCTCACCAATTCTTAATCTGTTAGTTAGCTGGTTGTATTGGTTTCCCTAACGAATCTAGTGAGGTTTTAGTTTTACGGTCGGTGGCTAGCCTGTAGCCATCTGTTGTTTTATGTTTCTGTTATCATTGTAAATCTGGGGTATGCCCCTTATAATGTTTGTATCTTCTTCTTTTAATACATACGTCAACTTACCAAAAAAAAAAGAGATTATCTCACCAACACACACACACACAAAGTGCGGCAAACAAGAAGTTTTCTTAATCTGAATTGTCTGACTTACATGTCTGGTTATGCCTTTATTTATATTAAGTCCACTTACAATTGACCCAAATATGTAATAATAACCCAAAGACTAAGAAAATAATACAAATCCGAAAATTACCATTCTAAATATGCTAGAATCAGATTTGTCACCATTAAGAAGTTCCAAATAGACTAGGAAATCTGATCTGAAGGTAGAATTTATTCTGAAGTCTTCTTTCCTTTTTGTAGCTAGGATGAATAAGGAATCCTTGTAAGAAAAAGATTCTGAAATAATTATGAATCCTTGCCACACTTGGAAACTATGTTGCACCCCATTAAAGATCTTTGTAGAATTAGTAGATTTCCAAAATCAGATGCCACATCCTTTTAGGAAAGGAATCCTAGTCAAATAGAAAGTCCACAAGTCAAAAGGAAGTAAATAACAAAATTTGTACAGCCTCTGTTGACCCGTGTTTCGATACCTTTCCGAACTTCGATTGACCTGAATTTTAAACCAAAGTAAGACAACATGTCAGGAGACTCCACGTAAAATTTCAGCTCGATCCAACAGTTGGATTGAGAATTATAACTGTTTCCGTAAAACTGGATAGTTGCACATTTTACATCAAAATCCTAATTTGACCTTTCCTGGATGTTGTGATAGAAAAAATAGAGAGAAAGGTTTAGATTTTGTTTGGGAGTGTGGCATATGTTATTTTTCAAAATGTTTTTCGCTTGAAAATATATAAAATAATATTTTTTAAAATAATTTTTTAATTTTTGACATTAGCATATCAAAACTAAAAAAACATTGATTTGAAACTTTTTTAAAAAAATCAAGAACTTCAAAAAGCGTGGTTGGGCAACAATACCAAATGGTGTTTTAGAATTAAAAGGAGAAATTTAAGAAGACTTAAATTCACAAAAGAGGGTGATGTGAACCTCGTGATCACGCAACCCATAATTAAGATTGAGATCTGATCCCGAAAAGCTGAAATAGTCTGATAGGAGTGTGACACAATGGAAACCTGCCCCAAGGCACCAACACTATTGATTGAGTAGAATGACGCCACGAAGCTAGTTAATCTTTGATAAGTCAGATTCAGTTTGTTCAAGAACTAAAGAATGCAAGAATCACTCTCTCACATTAAAACTGAAAAAATTCAGAAGTAATATTCATCCAAGCTCTCGAAATTTAGGTTACATGTGTTTAAATAGTTCTTAAAAGTAACCCTAATGGATCTACCCTTGTGGGCTGAACTGACCCACATACAAAACTGACCTAAAAATCCTAAACTGAAATACCCATAACCTGATCCAAACAAGCCTTGGATCCTAGATTAAAACAAAGTTTTAATTAAGCCCAAACATGAAAGAAAGTAATAAAAATAACTAATTTGTCATTAAATACTACTAGCCCTTCTTTCCTTGTGTAGTTAGGATGAATTAGGAATCCTTATAGGAAAAGGATTTTGAAACATTAATGAATCCTTGCCACACTTGGAGATTATATTGCAACTCATTAAAGATCCTTGTGGAACTAGGAAATTCCCAAAAAACAGCTGCCACATCCTTGTAGGAAAAGAATCCTAACTAAATAGGAATTCCACAAGTCAAAAGGAAGTAAATAACAAAATTCGTAAACCCTCTATTGACCAGTATTTCCATGCTTTCCCGAACTTTGATTGACCTCAACTTTTCACTCAAGGTAGGACAACATGTCTAGAGAGTCCAGGTAAATGTTTAGCCCGATCCAACGATCGGATTGAGAATTATGATCGTTGTCGTAAACCTGGACTATTGCGTATTGGAAACGGAAACCCCCACACACAACGAATATTAATTCGTGAACGAGAAGTATAAGGATGACGCCACGAAGCCAGTTGTTCTTTGATAAGTTGTTTTCAGTTCTTTAGGCAAGGTCAAATTCAGATTTTGACGTAAAATATGCAATAATCTAGTTTTACGGCAACAATTATAATTCTCAATCTGGCCGTTGGATTGAGCTGAAATTGTACGTGGAGTTTCCTGACATATTTTCATAACTAGGATTAAAATTGCAGGTCAATTGGAGTTTGTAAAGGCACCACAATACTGGTGGAGAAGTTGTACGAATTTTGTTATTTACTTTATTTTGACTTATGGACTTTCTATTTGGCTATGATTCTTTTTCTAAAAGGATGTGACAGCTTATTTTGGGAATCTCCTAATTCTACAAAGATCTTTAATGGGCTGCAACATAGTTTTCAAGTATGACAAGGATTCATAAATGTTTCAGAATCCTTTTCTTACAAGGATTTCTTATTCATCCTAGCTACAATAAGGAAAGAAGACTTCAGAATTAATTCTACCTTTAGATCAGATTTCCTAATCTATGTGGGACTTCTTAATGGTGACAAATCTGATTCTATCATATTTAGGATAGTGATTTTCAGATTTTTATTATTTTCTTCTTAGTCTTTGGGTTATTATTACTTATTTTGGTCAATTGTAAGTTGGCCTCATATAAGTCCACCTAAGGGGGGTCTATTAGGGTTTATTTTAAGTCTAGAGTTAGTATAAATAAAGTCATAACCAGACATGAAGGTTAGACAATTCAGATTAATAAAACTTCTTGTTTGCCGCACTTAGTGTGTGTGTGTGTGTGTTGGTGGGATAATAATCTCTCTTCCTGAATGCATTCGGTTAGATTGAGGTTCTTATGGATGATGGGTTCGACCCAATTCTTTTGGTGGGTAATTCGACCAGATCAGGACATTCTATGCATGAGATGTTTTTGGGCAGCAAAGAAAGTTTATTTGGAGTGTATTTTGCGTCTAGTTTGGTCCCTATTCATGGAAATCGATTTAGTGCCTTTGGTCCTACTTGGTAAAACTTCTCTAAACCTTCCTTTCTAGGTTTTCTTTCTTATTTGAAATTGAATTTGGACATACAACCTATAACAGTAAGCTAAACTAAACAAAAAAAAAGCTTGATTCAAGTAATTAATGATTAGTATCATTGGAAACAACACTAAACTTGACTAGTGTCGAAGTCATGCAAATTTAAAACCTTTTAAATTAATGATTTGTAGTATAGAAAGTAGGGGTATCATCCTACAAAGATACTATTATTAGAACTTAATTATTCAATCAAAACAAGCTATTTAAGTTTATATTAAGGCAAACCAAGTAAAGATGCACTAAATTTGCTAATTTGACTGAATCAACTAATATGCAATTTAAATAATAATTAATGAAAATGAAAATTTTGTTTATGATCTAAACTACCTCAAAGCAACTTAGAAAGCTAAGAAAATGAAAGAAATCAATTATGAAAAAATTAAGAGGCAGATTCGTCATAATATAAATATAGAGAATATTTTTTATTACTTTATAAGAAGTATTTCTCAATGATAATTGAACATCAATAATTGAATTTAGATATGTTTTCTAAATTGATTTGTGATAACAAATAAATCAACCATGAAAAACAATAAGTTTTTTTTTTTTACATATCCTTACTTTTTAGTTAATCTAGCATCCATGCTTCAATCAAACCCAATCACATAATTACCTTTATTAATCATGCAAGAATTAATTCTATGACAACATTAAGATCTAGCATCAAGATAATTAAACACGCATGGGTAATTAATTTAATCAAGATTTATGCTTTCTAAGTAACAAATAATCAATCATGGGTTCAAAAATTAAATACTTTTACTACTTTATTTATTTAATTAGTTATACATCTGACATAAACTAATCAATAGCAGTACATGCATCATATATAATTTAGCTAATCAATCATTAAGTTTGATCATAGAAAAACACAAGATATTCATGAATCACTATCATATATAGAACAATTTTAAACACATATTCTCGTGATAATTTAAGATCCAAGAGTACTGATTAACATAACTTTGAATAACGAATTTTTTTTGTGACCATATAATTCCTCTCCCTCTTTTCTTCTATGTTCTGAATGTGACCACCCTTTCTTTCTTTAAGGATAAGGTCAGTTATGTGTGCATGAGGAGGTAGAGAAGTTTTCTAGTTACCAAATAATTTCTAATTAGATAATTTTAAGGTTTCCTTATACTAATCTGATTCTAATAACTTGTGCATTGACTTTGACCTTCTAGAGAGTTTTTGTGGTCATGTGGAACCCTTTACAAGTTATTAATAAGTTGCCATGAAATCATCCTAATATGGAAAGATTAGGTTGGCCTCGTGTTAGTCTACTAGCATATTTCAAATCCAATTTCAAATATGTAGTTTTCTTATGAATGAGTTATTAGGCCTACCATATATGAATTGAAATCTTACAATGTATAGTTTTTAGCCCAATCTGAATCGCAGCAAAATTTCATCCATTGTTCTAGATATAATCTAAAGAGTACACAAAGGTTCAGCTTGACAGATTTACTCTAACCAATCCTAATCCCATTAGGATTTCTTATTCAAGTTGGATTCCTTCTACAATTATAATCTGCACTTCATAGCTCAAATGTCTTATCCCAATATGCTCTTTCTAGTCCTTTACTTGAAATTATGCTAAAAATTGATGCGGATCAGCCCAACACCAAGTGTAATCATGCCAACAACCCATTGGAGGTGCCAATTGGGCCAATCACAAAAGCTAGGGCGAAGAAGATTAAAGAAGCATTGAATGAGCTTGTTCAGAACATATGGAGCAAAATGAACCTAGAAGGGCTTGGGACATTTAAGGAGCATGAAGGACATCCTTTAATTCATCTAGTTCAGGTCCAAGAAGAGCCCAATTCATGCGGAACAAGGGGTTGATGTGTCCGGCCCAATACCAGCCTTGTTAGGCTTGTTATTTTTCCTAATGCTACAAGGATAAAAAGTCAGCAATTTATTCTCCTAATTAAGTAAGGAAGTTGGCCATATCTTATTCCTAAAGAGGGGAGGACTATTTAATGCTTTTCCTAACTTAGGAAGAAAAATAATTAAATCAGCAACAAAGGAGGAAATTTTTTTTCTTATTTGTCCAAGTTAAACAAGGACATCAAAGGGGGGGGGGGCAGCAACACAAATTTTCCAAATCAGATTTTTCTAGTTTATTTAAGACTTCTTAAGGGTGACAAATCTGATTCTAGCATATTTAGCATGATAAGTTTTGGATTTTTATTATTTTCTTTTTATTTTTTTGGGTTATTATTACTTATTTGAGTCAATTGTAAGTGGGCTTCATATAAGTCCACCTAGGGGGGGTCCATTAGGGTTTCTTTAAGTCTAGAATCAGTATAAATAAAGGCATAACCAAACTTGTAAGGTTACGTAATTTTCAGATCAATAAACTTCTTTGCTGCACTTATTGTGTGTTGGTGGGATAATCTCCCTTCCTTGGTTCTCTGAAGAACTAAAAACGACTTATCGAAGAACAACTATCTTCGTGGCGTCATCCTTATACTTCTCGTTCGCGAATCAATATTCGTTGGGTGGGGGTCTCCGTTTCCAATAGTGCTGGTGCCTAGGTACAAGTTATCTTTGTGTCACACTCCTATCAAACCTGATTTACTTGGCTTTCCAAGAATTGGTGTCTTTGCGTGTGGGTTGCGTGACCATGTGATCACGAGGTTCGCATCAAAAATACTTCATTTAGTTTCTTTTTTACTTTGTGTTTCCATAACATTGTTAAGCACAAATTAAGTTAAGTAAACTATTGTAAGATATAGCATGTATAAAAGACTAAGAATAAGGTACTAAAAGGATAGAATAATATGAATGTATTAAACATCATAATATTTATTATCTAATTGTTCAAACCATTAAATAATCTAGCAATGATAGCTTTTTTATCCTCCACTGCATTAGTTTGAATCATAGATATCTCCTTCGTTTTATGGTAGTCCTCAACGCTTTTAAAACCTAAAGTTAAACTTTGTAATTTGTGATACAAATCCCAATATTATTGATTATCAACAAAAAAAATTTCTCATGATTGTCTTAATCTCATCACATGTGTCAAATGCTACTTAAAAAAAGAGTTCATCTCATAAAATAATAACATAATCGGTAAATTAAATCACAACTAATTCTACCTTTTTGTCCTTCGAATAGTTATGATAATCGAAGATCAACTCTAGTTTCTTCTTCCATTCGAAGTAAGTATCTGGGTCATTCCTTCCTTGGAAAGAAAACATCTTAATCTTAATACTCCTAAGATTTTGTATCCAACCCATCACGAAACCTAATATCTCTCATAACTCTTCTATGAACATAATCTTCATACTGTCAAAATCTCTCATCATCGAGATTTTCTTGTTGTCAAAATCTACTCCCTTGGCAAAATGAAGCATGTTCAAAATCATCAGCATAACCATCCTCATTCCCATCAACAAATTCATCTATAGGTGAGGTAGCATGTTTTTTCCAATCTTCTAGTATTCGGAAACCCTTTAGGATGACACCTCTTACAAACTAGAAATCACGACCTCTTGTCTATCAATTTAATCCTTCACCTCAACAAAAATCACATCATCCTCTCAAACTATTGTTACATAGCGTGTAAAACAACAAAAGAGTTCTCCTTCTCCTCTTTAGGTGATGACAAGCCTTTGGAAGAAATCATTAAATCTGAAATTTTTGTTAGTAAATAAAGAAAACTCCTCACACACTCCTTTATGTGTTTACACTTAAAAAATATGTCACTGCACTTGTGTTTCACTCAAAATTTAGCTTTTTATGATAATAGTCTCACCTTTTTATCTTTTATCTCTCTTGCTTGACTCTTTAATTCTTTAAGAAACTGAAAAACAATAAAAAAATCTCAATTCATAATGTCTAGCCAACATATATATAAAAAAAAGACAATCATGAAAACAAAAACAAATATAAAGATAAAAATGAAGTTCAAGAACGACTCAACAAAACCAAAACCAATGTAGACTCAAATAACCTAAAATCAATATTAAACAAATGAATATCCATAGATGAAACAAAAATCAATCCTTTTGTAATTTTAATTTGTGACAGAAACTAAATTTACAATTTCTTTCTTTTCATTTCATTTTTTAATTTGTTTTGGCAGTAACTTATTTTAACATAAACTTTGCCTCTTTTTTTTTTTTTAATTTTTACCACAATTCAAGATTTGATAAACAAGAATAAATAAATAGATTTTTGAAATTAAACAAGAACAAAGATACATAAAAATTTAAGGATAGATTGATAAAACCTAATTTTAGAGCCTAGTTTTGATATCAGCTGATGCAGATTTAGAAGGTAAGAATCCTAGAATCCACATTCAAGATTGAACACAACCTAAGAAATCTAAAATGAAGTTGAAAAGAACCTAACCTAGTGATTACCCGAACAAAAAAAAAACATTTTTATTAGATGAAAATCCTAACATGTTGATTATAAGGAATTAAGAACTAGAATTATAAAGATGAACGCCACAAAGAAGTAATCTTTGATAAGTTCAGGAGAGTGCAATGAAAAACCAAGAGTATGATCAACCTTGTACATATAATATTATTTGTGAAATCAAAACACCTAAAAAACAAAAATATAAGCTAAATAACTCTACTTTTAGTACGTAAAATATCCTAAACAAGGCTAAAAAAATAACAAAAGATTTCTAAACAGAAAAGGAAAAGGAACCCTAAATCAACTAGGAAAATATGCAAATCTCAAATAATAACTTCTGGAATTTACTGTAAATCTTTCCCGATGTCTGATCACTACAAAATTTTATTCTTATAAGAAAAAAAACCTTTAGAATCTTTTAGAAAATTTTCAACAAGACTAAGACTCAACTATCATATCAAAAGTTATTCATATTAGCATAAAAATGCACATTAGGAAAATAAGTCCAATCCACATGCATCAAGCCTAAAAACTAGCTCCTTCCTTTTCATGGATTACATTAATTAATCATGATTAGCTCTTGTTATAATCTTGATGCTTAACTTGACCTAAATATCTTGAATTAGCCATTTGAATACCTCTTTAATCTTCTTGGCCTTTGACTTTGTAATTGCCCTACTTATCACCTCTAATGGATCCTTTAGTATGCTTGTTGATTCTCATCAACAATTGTCAACCTAAAAAATTAAATTGTCATTGATATAAATTAATTCATCCTCAATAAACTTAATGGTGCAAGACATGATTATGTGAGCAATGATTAAATTTGCAACTCTTCTTCAAACAATAATAATCTTAATTTATTATACCTTGTTGAGTTTCTGAATTAGCTAGAGTTAAATGGTGATCCCTTGCACAAATTCTTTGAATTTAAGGACACCAATCATGGTGTTATGAAATCTTGGTCCATTAATAACATTATACAATGGAACAGGACTTATTATGACACATCTTGCATAGAAAATTATTTAAGCAAAGATACTAACAAGTTCCAACATTGGAAACATTGTTTTAATTCCTAGAATTATATTTTCTCATTAATGAGAGCAAATGGCCATTTAAATCAAATGACAACAGTTTCATGTTCGTCATGCTATGCAATAATTATTAAAAAAAAAGTCAAGTTTAGTTTATTAACAAAAATGGAGATTTATCTTCCTAAATTTACACATGGACAAATTTATATTGCCCTTTTAAGAGCTACATCGAAAGAACATTTCATGTTTATTACACGTGATAATGAAAGGAATCCATGTGAATATGCTAATAATGTAATGTTCAAAGATGTTTTTGGTGCAATTAAGATAGGTTTATATATAATATAATCAATTTTTATACATCGTTAATAGGTTGTTATTCTATAACATTTTATTCCTTATTGTTTATAATTAGGTTCTCATTGGTTGTATTCTATCTTCTTGGTGATCTTCACCTAATTGTTTCTTAATTTAGCTTTTTATGATCTCTTTATTGTCACTAAAAAAATGAGATTCATCATTTTGGGTATTTTATCATTTATTTAGTTCATAACCTATCTATTTTTTTTAATTTATTTAAATCTTCTTTCTTTTGAACTTGCTAACCAATTTACGCTTGATTTTACAATCTTTTGAAAGAATAAAAAAAGAGGTTGTCTAGATGATATACTACTAAAACAAATTATTTCCTAATATGAACCTCGTGATCATGTGGTCACGCAACCCACAATCAAGATTGAGATCTGATCCCGGAAAGCCGAAATAGGTTTGATAGGAGTTTGTCCATCTATTTGAGGATGGCATGTTGTCGAAAATAAGAGTTTAGTTCCCAATTTTCCCCATAAGGTCTTCCAAAAGTAGCTAAGTAACTTAATATCACGATCTGAAACTATACTCTTGTGATTGCCATGCAAACGTACAATCTCCCTAAAGAACAAGTCTGCAAAATGATATGCATCATCTGTTTTATGGCATGCAATGAAATGCACCATTTTAGAAAACCTATCAGCCACAATAAAAATAGAGTCTTTACCTTTCTTAAACCTTAGGTAAACCTAAAACAAAGTCCATAGAGATAATGGTGTATATAGTCCATTCGGTTGTACTCTAGATTTTGCCTTTCTACAAGCAATGCACTGTTCACAAATTCGTTGCACATCTCTTTTCATCTTTAGCCAAAAGAAATGCTCATGCAATACATCCAAGGTTTTCGCAACCCTAAAGTGACCCATTAAACCACCCCCATGGGCTTCACGAACAAGCAATTCACGTAAAGAACTAGCAGGAACACACAATCTATTCTCTTTGAACAAATAATCATCCATCAAATAAAACTTACCAAAAGCCGAATGTCCACATACATTATAAATCTCGGCAAAGTCAGAATCATTATCATACAATTCCATCACATATTCAAAGCCTAGCAATATAGTATTCATGGTGTGTAAAAGAACATACATGCGCCTAAGTGCATCAGCTACGAAGTTCTCTTTGCCTTGCTTATACGTGATTACGTAAGGAAAAGTTTCAAAGAATTCAACTCATTTTGCATGTCTATTATTCAACTTACCTTGTCCTTTCAGATGTTTCAAGGATTCATGATCCGAATGGATTACAAACTCTTTTGGCCACAAGTAATGCTGTCATGTTTCAAGTGCTCTTATCAATACATCTCTTTGTGGTAAGTGGGATAGTTCAAGGTCGCTCCACTTAACTTCTCACTGAAATACACAATAGGTCTCCGATCCTGGTCCGTATCAGACTGCTTTTATCTCTGGATGGAGATTCAGCGACAACATTCTTTTGTCTTAGGAACTAATGAAAGGCTATCATAAATCTACGGGACCTGCTCGTTGTGCTATGAAAGTAGATCTGATGAAGGCTTATGACTCGGTCGATGGGATTTCATTGATGCTACGCTAATAAAAATGGGATTCCCTAAAATAGTCATTGATTGGATCATGGTTTGTGTTACATCATGTCAATTCTCTATCAACGTCAATGGTGAACTTGCAGGTTACTTTCAAGGGGGGAGAGGGCTGAGACAAGGTGATCCAATATCTCCATATTTGTTTGTCCTATGTATGGAAATCCTTTCGGGTCTGTTCTGCAAGATGAGTGCCAATCAAATCTTCAAGTTCCACTGGAGATGCAAGAAGGACAAAATTTCTCATCTTTGTTTTGCAAACAACTTGATGATTTTCAGCAAAGGGGATGTAAACTCAATTCATATGATCAGAAATGTGCTCATAGAGTTTCAAGATCTATTAGGTCTATATCCAAATCCAAACAAAAGTGACATCTTCTTGAGTGGTCTGTTAAGTGCTGAGAGGGAATAGATTATCCCTATTCTTGGGTTTAGAGAGGGGGAGCTTCCTATGAAATATTTGGGAGTGTCTCTTATCTCGTCCAGACTAAAGGTTGTTTATTGTAAGGCCCTCATGGATCGAATCACCTCTAAAGTTCGACATTGGACTTGTAGAACACTCTCGTACGCAGGATGAGTACAACTGATTAATTCAGTTTTATTCTCCATCCAGGTCTACTGGGCATCTCTCTTACTATTACCGGGGCAAGTAATAAAAAATGTTGAGCAAATTATGAGATCCTTTCTTTGGTCACGTTCAAATATGAGAACTATTAGGGCTAAAGTGACTTGGGATCAAGTATGTCTTCCAAAAAAGGAGGGGGGGGCTAGGAATAAAAAGGATAACAGATTAGAACAAGATTGCTTTGTTGAAACACATTTGGAACCTGCGCCATGACTCAAATGGCTCAATCTGGTCTACTTGGATCAGATCCAATCTATTGTGAGGTAGGAATTTCTGGACAATCAAGGCGCCAGAAAATTGCTCTTGGGCTTGGGGAAAGATTCTAAAGCTCTGATCCTTAGCATGGCTGAAGATGAAGTACATCATAGGAGATGGCATGACTACCTCTCTATGGTTTGACAATTGGCATCCCCACAACCCGCTCGCAAATACTTACGGTGAAAGATTCATCTATGATTCAGGTATAGCAAATAACACGAGGGTGGATGTGCTGATTAATAACTTAGAATGGAGAATTCCTACCACTCAAGTTATTGGCTGGCACCCCATTATAGAAGCTATTCCTTCCAATTCTACTCCTAAAGGTCAAAAGGATGAGATTGTTTGGTTGGATTCGCCAAATCAGAGATTCTCGATCAAAGTAGCTTGGGAGCGCAACTAAGAATTCATAATCAGATGGTTGAATGGCATGACATTATGTGGTTCAAGAATGCTGTTCCAAAACATTTGTTTCTTCTATGGGTGGCTGTCCAACAGAAACTCACAACTCAGGATAGACTTCATCGGTTTGGTATACATGGTCCCAATAGGTGCTCTCTATGTCTCCGCAACAATGAAGATCACAACCACTTGTTCTTTGAATGCTCTTATACTAAAGCATTATGGTGGGATGTTTGTGACAGATGCGACATTCCAAGAATTACAAAAGGCTGGGATGAATGGATTCGATGGGCCACTGTCACTTGGCATGGCAAAAGTTTTGTAAATTTTTCTCGTAAACTGGGTTTTGCAGCTACAGTGTATTATATCTGGCAAGAATGGAATGCAAGGATCTTTGCAGGTTTGTCTAGAACTTCGAATTTGGTCTTTGATCAAATCGAATGTATCATTCGAGATAAGATTGATTTTATGAGTAACGTTCTACAAACAAATGAAAACATAAGGATCAAAAGACTTTTGAGGGTCAATAGCATAGACTCTTAATTTGATATATAGCTGGTTGTATTGGTGTCCTTAACAAGTTTAGTTAGGTCTCAGTTTTCTGTTTTGTGGCTACGCTGTAGCCATTTGTTGTTTTACATTTCTGATCCCATTGTAAATCTGGGATATGCCCCTTATAATCTTTGTATCTTCTTCTTTTATTTCATTCGTCAACTTACTACAAAAAAAAGGTCTCCGATCCTGCATCAAAACAACACCTATTCCCATTCCAAACGCATCACATTCTATTTCAAAGGCTTTTGCAAAGTCAGGTAAAGCCAAAACAAGTGCAGAACATAATTTCTCTTTCAAAAGAACAAAAGCTAATTCTTGTTCCTCCTCTCATTTAAACCCAACTGACTTTTTAACAACTTTATTTAAGGGTGCAACAATTGTACTGAAATCTTTCACAAAATGCTTGTAAATCTAGCTAACCCATGAAAACTCCTTACCTCACTTATCAATTTGGGTGTAGGCCAACCCCGGATGGCCTTAACTTTCTCCTCATCCATCTCGATACCCTGTGCAGTTACAACATAGCCAAGAAACACAATTTTCTCCATGTTAAAGGCACACTTTTTAAGATTAGCATACAATTTCTCACTACGCAACACACTAAGTACATTACGCAAATGATCAAGATGCACAGTTAAGTTCTTGCAATAGATCAGAATGTCATCAAAATACATAACCATAAACTTACCTATGAATGCACGCAACACATGATTCATTAAACACATAAACGTACTAGGTGCATTTGTAAGTCCAAACAGCATTACTAACCATGCTTCGTCTTAAATGTTGCTTTCCACTCATCACCTTCTTTCATCCTAATTTGATCGTACCCATTTTTCAAGTCAATTTTAGAGAAAATACAGGATCCATGTAACTCATCTAACATGTCATCAAGCCTAGGAATGGGGTGTCTATAATTTATAATTATGTTGTTGATGGCTCGGCAATTAACACACATCCTCCATGTTCCATCCTTCTTAGACATAAGTAGCATGGGTACAACACACGGGCTCATACTCTCACGAATGTATCCCTTTTCCATCAGCTCATCAACTTGCCTTTGAAGCTCCTTTGTCTCCTCGAGATTGCTTCTATAGGTTGGTCCGTTAGGAATTGAAGCTCTCGGTACTAAATCAATCTGATGCTCTATCCCCCTCAATGATGGTAATCCGCTACGAGTATCGTCGGGGAACACATCTTCAAACTCCTGTAACAAAGAAATAGCAACACTAGGCACAATATAATCAAGATCATTAGTATTAAAGTAAGCCTTTTTGTACACAAGTAAAATCATTGGCTTGTTAGTTAAAAATACAGATGTGACCTCACCCTCTCTAGCATAAAAATTGGGTTGTTTCTTTAGCTTTTCCACACAATTCTCATCATCCTTCCTGACTTTCTTCACTCCTCTTGTCTTACCTCCACTCTCGGCCAGATTTGGGTGTTTTTGAGTAGTGGTCGAATGGTCTGATTTGTTTGGAGTGTTGGTCAAATATTTGTTTATGTTTGGATGGGTGGCCGAATGGGTTGTAGTGGTTTGGGTTCTAGTCGAATCTGATGGTCTACTCTCCCCACCGCCTCATGCTCACTTTTTAGCTTTATTTGATCATCATATGCCTGTTTGGGTGTAAGAGGTACAAGAGTGATTGTTTTACCATCTTTTATAATGGTATACCTATTTTTAACCCCATTATGAATTGCCTTTCTATCATATTGCCATGGTCTCCCCAACAAGATGTGACTTGCTTGCATTGGTACCACGTCGCACTGAACTTCATCAACATATTTCCCAATAAAAAATGGAACCAAAACCTGTTTAGTCACTTTCACTTCACCACTATCATTCTGCCATTGCAATCTATATGGATTAGCATGCTTAACAGTACACAAATTCAGTTTACTAACAAGGGTGGTACTATAAACATTAACACAACTTTGTACATAACAACGCGTATGCAAGATGTTCTCTCTTTGTTGATTAGTTTCGTCTTCCTTGACCTGAACCTGAAGTGTTCGCCTTCACAACCAAGGACTTCTCAACCGGTAATGCTAACTCATCCCCATCACTATCCTCCATATTAGGACAGCTCATGGAAAACCAGATCCACCAGACTCCTAGCCGAGAATCATGTATATTAATCCAGACAGATAATGCAGCAACATTATAGGAAAACAATTGCAAATCATTCTATATTTAACTTACTGTAATTCATCTGTAACTCCTTATATTCAGCATACATTGTGTATAAATCTATGCTCAACAACAGTAATAAAGTGTGGAAAATTTCTGTTGAAGAACTCTGCTATATCTCTCTCTGTTATAATTTGCTTTATGGTATCAGAGCACCATAACGCAAACGAGACTACGATCCCTGCTTCCAACATGTCTCTATCTCAAAATCTGACCACCCAACCCACCTCCCACACAGAGAATCCACTGATTGCTCTCAACATTACAGCTCAAATCAACGAGAAATTAATTCCCTCCACCTTTCCACAATGGCGTGCCCAATTTGAAGCTCTTCTAATTGGGTATGATCTGCTGGACTACGTCACTGGTCTCTCAGTGTGTCCTTCATCTGATGGCACTTCCCAATCTGCGTTGAAAAGAAACCATTGGGTTCGGCAGGACAAATTAATTCTCAGTGCAATCCTTGCTTCCACCTCCACCTCAATTACTCCCCTCATCGCCACCACTAAAACATCTCATGAGGCATGGAAAAAACTAAATCACATGTATGCTAGTCGATCTCGACTGAGAGCTATGCAACTCAAGGAGGATCTTACCTTGATTCAAAAAGGAAATCGATCGATTCAGGAGTATCTCCACGCAGTAAAAGCGTTGGCTGATGAAATTGCTCTAATCGACCATCCCATCTCTGATGATGATCTAACTCTTTATATTCTTCATGGTTTGGGTTCTGATTTCAGGGAAATTGCTGCACCAATTCGTGCGAGGGAGAAATCCTTAAATTTTGAAGAACTTCATGATCTGCTGGTTGGTCATGACAGCTACCTTCGGCGGATGGAATCGGCTACCCAGCAACTTGTGGCATCAGCGAATTACACAAATCGCAAGAACTCGTTTGGTAATTCTTTCCAAAAGAATCAAAAACCCAATGGTTTCTCACGAAACCAGGGTCCCCACAAAGAAAACCGGTACAATAATAAGCCATTCGGCCGGCCCCATACAACACAAAAAAGGTATTAACCCAAATGTCAATTTTGTGACCAAATTGGTCACACGGCCAAAACATGCCCCCGCTTGAATTCTCATGCAGTCACAGCAAACTGCACTTCTACCGCTAATGCCACAGACAATAAATGGCTCATGGACTCTGCTGCATCCCATAATATTAGTGGTGATCTCAACAACCTATCAATTCATTCAGAATATGATGGCACTGATGAAGTCATGCTCGGTGATGGTTCAGGTTTGACTGTCTCACATATAGGATCTTTAACCTTAAAATCAAAACACAAAAATTTCATTCTCAAAAACACACTTTGTGTTCCAGATATCTCCAAAAACCTTATATATGTGCACCATTTTACTGCTCAAAATAATGTCTTTATTGAATTTCACCCGTCTCATTTTCCTGTGAAGGACACGAACTCGGGGGTGATCCTGGCAAAAGGTGCATGTGAAAATGATGTTTACATCTTCCCGAATACATTGGCGGCAGCTCTCCTCCCCATGGTCGCCAATGTGCATGAAAAAACCTCTCTTGACGGGTGGCACAAACGGCTTGGTCATCCTTCCTCCAAAATTGTTCACAATGTTGTTCGTCAGTTTTCACTTCCATTCACAACCACTCAAAAGTCAACTCTATGTCCTTCATGTTCTATTAATAAAGCACATCAACAACCTTTTCGATCCACTAGTCTATCAAGCACTGCACCTCTTAATCTCATTTATACTGATGTTTGGGGTCCTGCTCACTGTGTTGGTTTAGATGGCTCTCGGTATTACCTCATTTTCATTGATCACTACACCAAATACATGTGGTTTTACTCTATGGAAACAAAATCTGGGGTTGCAAAAATTTTTCCACAATTCAAAAATCTCGTGGAAAACCGGTTCCAAAGCAAAATCCAAACCATATACTCAGATAATGGGGGTGAATATATGAGTTTAAAACCTTTTCTCTCCCTTCATGGCATAAGTCATTTCACTACCGCTCCACACACACCACAACAAAATGGTGTTTCCGAGCGTCGTCATCGTCACCTAGTGGAAACTGGTCTCACATTACTTCATGATGCAAATCTTCCTTTAATATATTGGCCATATGCATTTCACACAGCCACGTACCTTATCAATCGTCAACCAACACCACTACTTCAAAATATTTCCCCATATCAAGTTCTTTTCGGTCAACAGCCCAATTATCTCAAACTGCGAAAATTTAGGTGTGTGTGTTACCCTCTCACCAAACCATACAACAAACACAAGATGGAACCAAAATCCAGATCCTGCATTTTTTTAGGCTATTCCCTTACTCAAAATGCCTATCGGTGTCTTGATCCACGCACTCAACGTGTTTACATTTCACGCCATGTTTTATTTGATGAAGATCAAATACCATTGACCGAATCTGTTTCCTCTTTCCTTTCACCCACTACCTCACCTATCTCCACTGTTCCTAATTCGGTCCCAGTTACTGTCCTGCCTTCTTCGCCACCGGTGTCTTCGGTTGATGCTCCCGCCATGGTCACTGCACCTCCAGGTAATCCTCCAGTCTCTACTTCCTCTAATTTATCTTCTCAATTGGTTTTGTCCTCTACTGGTAACACCCTCACACCTACAAATCCTACCCTTCCACCCTCCATTCACCGTATCAATCATACCCCAGGACCTAGACCCACTACTCAACCTGCAACTGAACCACAAATCACTTCCCACCATCCACAACCATCAATCTCTCGACCCCATCAGATGACCACTCGGTCTATGAACAAAATTTTTAAACCCAAACAACTGAACAGTGCTACCAAACACCCCATGCCCAATACCATTGAACCCACATGTGTCAGTCAAGCCGTTTCTGAACCTCACTGGCGTGAGGCCATGTCTCATGAACTAACCGCTCTCATGCGGCATGGGACATGGGAACTAGTACCTCCTCCAAAACACTGCAACCCAGTCGGTTGTAAATGGGTTTTTAGAGTCAAACGTAAATCTGATGGGACAGTGGATAGATTTAAAGCCCGTTTAGTGGCTAAAGGGTATCATCAACGTCCGGGAGTGGACTATACAGAGACATTCAGTCCCGTAGTTAAGCCTGCAACAATTAGAATCATACTTTCCATTGCTGTGATGAATGGTTGGGGCTTACGCCAACTGGACATTAATAATGCTTTCTTACATGGGGCGCTCAGTGAAACTGTGTATATGTTGCAACCCCCAGGTTTTAAAGATTCAAGCAAGCCTGGTCATGTCTGCCGACTTCGAAAGGCCATCTACGGTCTCAAACAGGCCCCTCGGGCATGGTATTCTGCCTTGAAAAATGCCATACTTCAGTTTGGTTTTAAGAGCTCCAAGGCAGATTCTTCATTATTCATTTTTCGGCATAAGTCAATTATCTGCTATTTTCTGGTATATGTGGATGACTTAGTGATTACTGGAAATAATTCAGACTTTGTGAATTCTATTGTTAAACAACTTGGCTGCAAATTTTCATTGAAGGATATGGGTCCTTGCATTATTTCTTAGGAATGGAAGTCATACCCACTCCAGGTGGTCTTTTCCTTTCCCAGCACAAGTATATTCATGATCTGCTCTCCAACACCAACATGCTTGGGGCAAAGGAAGTGTGTAGCCCTCTCTCCACAAGCACACCTCTGAAACTCAATGATGGCACTGCTTCTTTTGACAGCACCGAATATAGAAGAATAATTGGCAGCCTCCAGTACTTATCTCTCACCAGACCGGATATCTCATTTGCTGTAAACAAGTTGTCTCAATTCATGCACAAGCCTACTCAGACTCACTGGGCAGCAACCAAGCGCCTCCTGCGCTACTTGAAGCAAACCATCTTTCATGGTATTCGAC
Organism: Populus trichocarpa; assembly: GCF_000002775.5. Taxonomy (NCBI): domain Eukaryota; kingdom Viridiplantae; phylum Streptophyta; class Magnoliopsida; order Malpighiales; family Salicaceae; genus Populus; species Populus trichocarpa. The sequence continues at coordinate 7,263,378 of NC_037291.2, read as the reverse complement.
TGATCAGTCATACCCATCCATCCCTCACCACTTTTTCCGATGCAGATTGGGCAGGCAACCTTGACGATCGCACATCCACGTCCGCATACATCATCTTTCTTGGCTCCAATCCTGTCTCATGGAGCTCGAAGAAACAACGTGCTGTAGCTCGATCTTCAACAGAGGCCGAATACAGGGCTCTTGCAAATGCAGCTTCGGAAACTGTTTGGATACACTCTCTCCTGCATGAACTTGGATTCAAACTCAACATCACTCCATCACTACTATGCCATAATCTTGGAGCCACACATCTCAGTCACAATCCGGTACATCACTCCAGGATGAAACATATCCAAATTGATCTTCACTTTGTTCGCGATTTGGTTCACCACCACGGGGCTATTCGCGTCCACCATGTCCACACTCAAGATCAACTTGCTGACTTGTTAACAAAGCCTCTCTCCAAGCAACGCACAGAGCATTTGAGAAGCAAAATTGCTCTTGCTGATGGCAGCTCAATTTTGAGGGGGTGTATTAGGACAGCTCATGGAAAACCAGATCCACCAAACTCCTAGCCGAGAATCATGTATATTAATGCAGACAGATAATGCAGCAACATTATAGGAAAACAATTGCAAATCATTCTATATTTAACTTACTGTAATTCATCTGTAACTCCTTATATTCAGCATACATTGTGTATAAATCTATGCTCAACAACAGTAATAAAGTGTGGAAAATTTCTGTTGAAGAACTCTGCTATATCTCTCTCTGTTATAATTTGCATTACTCCAATGGTGGCATGCCTTCACAATCAGATTTATCACTTTTATATTCAATACCACCATTATCTCTAATCATCATGATTCTCTTCTTTGGACACTCTGAAGCATAATATCCATGCCCCTGACACTTGAAACATTTAACATCACGAGTATGTTTAGGTTGGCACCAATAGGGACATCAACTTTAGCATTTGGTGATTCGGTTCTGGAAGGAACAAAGGACCTCGGCCGGACAATACCCTCTCTCTTTAGATTCGGCTTCCAAGATGATGAATAACCTAAAATTAAACGCTGGCAAAATTTGGTTAGTAGCACAAAATATATCCTCACACCTCTCGTGTATCACACAAAAAAATCAAGGCTTTTCACTCTAATAAATTCACCACACCTTTTACCTCACAACTTGCTTTCGTTTTGGCTCTTTAGAAACTACAATCAACAAATCAAAGTCAGTGCCCTTTGTAGCGCACTCTAATTATAATTTTCAGACTCAAGAATCAATAAATATACTGAAAAAAAATTAAAACGAAACTACGATTATAATTTCGCGAGTAGCAATGCAAAGTCGTACGAATTATGAATGAAACGAAGACACGAAATAAAAAAAAAGTGAATATTAGCGAAAAAATTACTTGACTCCTAGATAACCCAAATATAATAGAAACAAAAAAAAATTGAGAAAAACTAAACAGTAAGGATCATGTTTTGAAACTTAACGCAAATCTAACCTGTTACGTAATTTTTACGTAGCAAAATTGATACCCAAACCAAACGATCTTGAAATGATGTCAAATTTAATATTTTGTATTCTAATACTAAACAAACAATAAAACACAATTTATAGGTCGTTTTGCTTATGTCTAGGTACCTAAACCCCTTGTATGATCAGTTTGCGGCAGAATTGAACCTCCAATTAAAACCTCCAGAAGTCGATATCAAAATAAGTCCACACTTAATATATATATTGAGATCTTATCCCTAATACACGTAATATGAAGTTTAAATTGATTATTAGTTAGCTGGTTGTATTGGTTTCCCTAACGAATCTAGTGAGGTTTCAGTTTTACGGTCGGTGGCTAGCCTGTAGCCATCTGTTGTTTTATGTTTCTGTTATCATTGTAAATCTGGGGTATGCCCCTTATAATGTTTGTATCTTTTTCTTTTAATACATACGTCAACTTACCAAAAAAAAAGAAGTTTAAATTGATTATAAGGTGGTTTACCTATGGTTCACTAAAAGAAGTGTTTCTGCGGCAAAATTACACCTCGAATTAAAAGCTCAAGCAAATTATATCTGAATAAGCCTAAATTTTACATATGTTGCGATATCACAACCAATAGGCAGAATGTGAAGTTGCAATTGATTCTGAGGTGATTTTCTTATAGTTCACTAAAAGTTGTGTTTATGCAGCAAATTGCCCCTCGAATTAAAACCTCAAGAAAACGATATCAGAATAAGCCCAAATTTGACATATAATGCGATCTCATACCCAATAGACTAAATATGAAGTTTCAATTGATTATAAGATGCTTTACTTATGGTTCACCAATAGTTGTGTTTCTGCAGCAAAAATTAAATCATCCTTCAAATTTCAAATTCAAATCATTCTGATAATGCCACCCATGTTGTGTCCAAGTTGTAGTAGGATTCTTTTGTTTCCTTTGCTGTCCTCACCTCATGACCCAAATAAGATTGTATTGGGCCCCTCTTGCACATGGATAAAATGTACTCAATGGACCTTTCAATTCTAACTTGGTTGAAACCTTCAAAACCAATGCATTCAATGTCTTTATCTTGGACCAAGTCATTGGACCATTTGGAACATGTAATGGGTCCTTGCTGGTGTTTTTGGGCTGGTCCACATCATGGGACTTATTAGGGGTGGCAAATCTGATTCTACCATATCTAGGATATTAATTTTGGATTTTTATTATTTTCTTCTTAGTCTTTGGTTTATTATTACTTATTTGGGTCAATTGTAAGGGGGCCTCATATAAGTCCACATAAGGGGTCTATTAGGGTTTATTTCAATCTAGAGTGAGTATAAATAAAGGCATAACCAGACATGTGGAGGCCATGAATTTTTCAGATTAATAAATATCTTGTGCCGCAACTTTGTGTGTGAATGGTGATATATTCTCCCTTCCTTGGTTCTCTAAAGAACTGAAACGACTTATCGTGATGTGCATCATGGGAATTATAATCCATCTTGTAAAGCTAAAACAAATGTGCAAGAGGATTCAGATGGTCCAATGACAAGAGCGAGAGCGAAACAACTACAAAGTGCCTTGACGAGTCAAATTGGAATGATTGAAGCTGCGTCAGAGTTAAAAATTAGCAATCAGTTTAAAATTGGTTCAAGGATGTTTATTTGCCTACAATTGGAACTTGGAGATGAGAAAAGCCCTTATGATGTTGGGCTACTCGAATTTGGGTTGATATGCAAATAAGTGAAGGAATTGATGCTGTTTATGGTCAGAACAACAAATGAATTTGAACCCGAATTTGAAGACATCCATTGCATGTGAAAACAAGACTAATCTAGGTGGATTTCAAGTTTAGAACGTGTTCTTTCTAGATTGTCCAACCATGATTGCATTGGACTTTTGTATAAGAAGATATGGTTGTTTTAAATTTGGTTCTTCCAAATTGATTTTGTGAAGAACCCTACCTGACTTATCACTCTTCAATCACAAAGAGTGTGGCGTCGAAATCCTAGATTGATCTTTGTGGCGTCCAGATCGACTTATCAAAGTATCATTCTAGTCTATCCTCCATCTTATTTACCTTGAAATCACTATAATCCAGCCTGAACACCAAAAGAAAGACAGCACAACCAGACCCATCCTTCATCCATTTTCGTCAGATTTATTGTTGCCGATTTTCGAATCATTCACGGCACATCATCTGGTATCAGAGCATCAGTTGCGATCTAAGGCAGGAGCCAAAAACAGAAGAAAGGCTTGCTGGAATTAAGGTTGATAAACTTAATTATGGCTGGAGATAAAGAAGATTTGCCAAGAGGGTTAAGTTTGGAAAAGGCACAGGTTATGGGCTTACAACGATCTCATGTTGAGATTCGGGATGAAATGACTGGAATTCGTGAACAATTGAATACCCTTATGCAAATGATGCAAAGACATAATTTGCAACCCCAACAAAGGCAAGCACTTAGGGTGCCACGAAATGATATTATAGAAGCTGACGAAGATCCAAATGGGGATGATGAGGCCAATGATAGGGGCAGACCAAGAAGGCAGAATTATAATCCTCCTAATGGTCTCAAACTTAAGATTCCACCGTTTAGAGGAAGTAGTTCACCTGAGGAATACTTGGAGTGGATTCAGAAGGTTGAAAAGGTGTTTGAATGGTATGAATATTCTGAAGAAAGGAAGTGCAAGGTGGCAGCACTTGAGTTTACAGATTATGCTCTTTTATGGTGGGAAAACTTGAAGATTCAGAAGAGAAGGGATGGAGAAGAGGAGATTACAATGTGCAACTATGAAAAGAGTGATGAAGAAGAGATTTGTTCCTGATTACTATAAACAGGAGCTATACATCAGACTTCAAACTTTGCGACAAGGATCTTTGAGCGTGGAAGAGTATGTGAAAGAGTTTGAGTTGCTGCTGATTCAATGTGAATTGATGGAACCCCAAGAGCAAACAATAGCTAGATTTCTTGGAGGGTTGAGGAAGGATATAGCTAATGTTGTTGAATTACAACCGTACATCTTCCTTGAGGAAGTTATAAAGCTTGTAACTCGAGTAGAGAGGCAGCAGAAACGAGGAGGTGTCCGAACTGGTGTAACTACGTCAAGCACAACAAGGGCTTGTTTCTACACCTACACGAACATGGAGCACACGTAAACGAGATGAGAAGGTGGAGTTTACTAAGGGGAATACCAGTTTTGATTCTTTGAAGGGAAAGGAGAAGGTGACAGAACCTCAACATCCTAGGAGGTCTCAGGACATCAAGTGCTTCAAGTGGCTTAGGACATGGGCACATTGCTTCGGAATGTCCAAATAAAAGGGTGATGATTTTGCATGGGGATCATGGAGAGCTGATCAGTGGAGATGAGGTTGAAACTGAAGATGAAGATGAGGTACAAGTGGCTGAACAAGAAGAGGATTTCGAACCAGTGAAGGGAGATTTATTGGTTGAGCAACGGGTTCTGAATGCACAAATTGACGTTAGTGATGAGCAACGCGAGAACATCTTTCATACTCGATGTCAGATTCGAGATAAGGTGTGTGGGATGATCATTGACAATGGAAGTTGCACTAATGTTGCGTCAACTACCTTGGTGGAGAAATTGGGTTTAACTACCCTTCCACATCCCAGGCCGTACAGTTTGTGATGGCTGAATGAGAATGGGGAGATTCGGGTGACAAAGCAAGTTCGTGTACCCTTTTCCATTAAAACCTATCATGACGAGGTTTTGTGTGACGTTGCGCCGATGTCAGCTAGCCATTTATTGCTAGGTCGTCCATGGCAGTTTGATAAGGATGTGACCTACAATGAACGAAAGAACACTTATTCTTTTATGCTGAATGGAAAGAAGGTGAACTTGTTACCATTGAGTTCTCAATAGGTTAGAGAGGATCAGATACGAAGCCAACAAAAGGAGGTGAAATCATGTAAGGGGCTGTTGTTAGCCAAAAAAGGAGACATCAAACAAGCATTAACTTCAGCAGGGGCTGTTTTCATGATCTGGGCAAAGCAATTACTACAAGTAGAAGGATTGGACTTACCAATACATATTAAAGAATTGCTTGAAGAATTTAAAGATGTGTTTCCAGATGAATTACCTAAAGGGTTACCACCTATTCGTGGAATTGAGCATCAAATTGATTTGGTGCCGGGAGCTTCACTTCCTAACAGACCAGCATACAGATGTAATCCAGAGGAAGCAAAGGAGATTCAAAGGCAGGTTGGTGAGCTCTTAGAGAAGGGCTATGTGCGAGAATCACTTAGTCCATGTTCCGTACCTACTTTGCTTGTACCGAAGAAAGATGGTACCATGAGGATGTGTATGGACAGCCGCGCTATCAACAAAATAACAGTTAAGTATCGATTTCCTATACCCAGACTTGATGATTTGCTTGATGAGTTGCATGGAGCTGCATTGTTTTCTAAAGTCGATTTGATGAGTGGTTATCACCAAATTAGAATGAAAGAAGGAGATGAATGGAAAACAACATTTAAAACTAAACAGGGGTTATATGAATAGATGGTAATGCCGTTTGGGTTATCTAATGCGCCTAGTACATTTATGAGGCTTATGAATCATGTTTTGAGGAAGTATATTGGCCTGTTTGTTGTAGTATATTTTGATGATATCCTGGTGTATAGCAAGACCTTTGATGATCATATGAAGCATCTTCGAGTTGTGTTTGAAACTTTGCAAGATTCTAAGTTGTATGGGAAACTCACAAAGTGTTACTTCTGTAAAGAAAGTGTCGTGTTTCTTGGGTATATTATCTCTAGCAGGGGAGTTAAGGTTGATGAGGAGAAAATTGAGGCAATTCAGGACTGGCCAAAACCTACTAGTATCGCTGATGTGAGGAGTTTCCATGGTTTAGCTTCTTTCTACAGGCGATTTGTGAAAGACTTCAGCTCTATTGTTGCTCCTATGACAGAATGCTTGAAAAAAGGGAACGACTTTAGATGGAGTGATGCGCAGAAAGCATTTGAGCTAATTAAGGAGAAGTTGTGTACTGCTCCAGTTTTAGCACTTCCAGACTTTGCTAAAACATTCGAAATAGAGTGCGATGCTTCCGGAGTTGGAATTGGGGCTGTCTTGCTGCAAGAAAAGAGGCCGATTGCATTCTTCAGTGAAAAGTTAAATGGAGCACGTTTGAACTACTCTATTTACGACAAGGAGTTCTATGCTTTGATTCGGGCTCTAGAGGTATGGCAGCACTACTTGTTGCCTAAAGAATTTGTTATACATACTGATCATGAATCCTTGAAGTATCTTAAGGGGCAAAGCAAGCTGAATCGCAGACATGCTAAATGGGTGGAGTTTATGGAGTCATTTCCTTATGTCATAAAGTACAAGAAAGGGCAAGTTAATGTGGTTGCTGATGCTCTTTCTAGGAGGTTTGCACTGATCTCTATGTTGAATGCAAAGCTGATGGGTTTTGAACAAGTGAAGGAACAGTATGCTAATGATTCCTACTTTGCTAATGTGGTTGTTGAATGTGCAAAGGGAGCTTGTGATGGGTTCTTTATGCATGAAGGTTACTTGTTCAAAATGGGCAGAATGTGTATTCCTTCAGGATCGTTACGGGAGTTGCTTGTGCGAGAGGCTTATGGTGGTGGTTTTAGTGGTCATTTTGGGGAGAAGAAGACTTATGAGCTGCTGAAAGAACATTTCTTTTGGCCTAGCATGTTACGGGATGTGCACAAGGTGATTGAGAGATGTGCTATTTACAAGAAAGCTAAGGGTAAAGAGAATGCATATGGACTGTATATGTCATTGCCTATTCCAGAGCAACCATGGATGGATGTTAGCATGGACTTTGTACTTGGGTTACCAAGAACACAGCGTGGAAAGGATTCAATAATGGTCGTGGTTGATCGATTCTCCGAAATGTCTCATTTCATTCCTTGCAACAAAACTGATGATGCAGTACATGTTGCTGATTTGTTCTTTCAAGAGATTGTTTGTTTGCATGGAGTTCCTAAAAGCATTGTCTCTGATTGTGATACAAAGTTCTTAAGCCACTTTTGGAAGACTCTTTGGAGGAAGCTTGGAACGAAGTTACTTTTCAGTACGACATGTCATCCACAAACTGATGGACAAACTGAGGTAGTAAACCAAACTTTATCTTCTTTGTTACGAGCTGTTATACATAAGAATTTGAAGAGTTGGGATACTTGTTTGCCTATTGTGGAGTTTGCATATAATCGTAGTGTGCATGGGGCTAAAAAATTTTCACCATTTGAGGTTGTGTATGGCTTTAATCCTTGTGTTCCTATTGATCTTATTCATATTCCAATTGATGAGAGGACATCTATGGATGGAATTAGAAAGGCAGAATTGATGAAGAAACTACATGAGCAGGTTCGATTACATATTGAGGAGAAAACGATAAAGTATGCTAAACAGGCTAACAAGGGGCGGAAAATGGTTAGGTTTGAACCTAGAGATCTTGTTTGGATTCATATTAGCAAGGGCAGATTCTCAAGCAAACGTAAGTCCAAGTTGATGCCAAGAGCTGATGGTCCATTTCGGATTATAGAGAAGGTGAATGACAATGCGTATAAGGTAGATCTTCCTGGTAATTACAACGTATCAGCTACTTTTAATGTGAAAGACTTGACTCCATACTTGGATGACGATGACGATTCTGATTTGAGGACAAATCATTTTCAACCCGGGGCTGATGATGTGCATCATGGGAATTATAATCCATCTTGTAAAGCTAAAACAAATGTGCAAGAGGATTCAGATGGTCCAATGACAAGAGCGAGAGCGAAACAACTACAAAGTGCCTTGACGAGTCAAATTGGAATGAATGAAGCTGCGTCAGAGTTAAAAATTAGCAATCAGTTTGAAATTGGTTCAAGGATGTTTATTTGCCTACAATTGGAACTTGGAGATGAGAAAAGCCCTTATGATGCTGGGCTACTCGAATTTGGGTTGATATGCAAATAAGTGAAGGAATTGATGTTGTTTATGGTCAGAACAGCAAATGAATTTGAACCCGAATTTGAAGACATCCATTGCATGTGAAAACAAGACTAATCTAGGTGGATTTCAAGTTCAGAACGTGTTCTTTCTAGATTGTCCAACCATGATTGCATTGGACTTTTGTATAAGAAGATATGGTTGTTTTAAATTTGGTCTGTTTATGTTATAAAGGTCAAAAAACGTGTGCTAGTTAATTTGTCTAGGTTAGTTTGTCAAAGTCTGTTTTTTGGGCTTGACTTCTGCATGTTGAATTATTCCTAACTATGGAGGGATGTTTCAATTATAAATATAGTATCAGAATATGTAATAAAGAACTTTTGGCCAAGATTTGAAACTTAATTCACAGAATTAAGAGTTATTCTTCCAAATTGATTTTGTGAAGAACCCTACCTGACTTATCACTCTTCAATCACAAAGAGTGTGGCGTCGAAATCCTAGATTGATCTTTGTGGCGTCCAGATCGACTTATCAAAGTATCATTCTAGTCTATCCTCCATCTTATTTACCTTGAAATCACTATAATCCAGCCTGAACACCAAAAGAAAGACAACACAACCAGACCCATCCTTCATCCATTTTCGTCAGATTTATTGTTGCCGATTTTCGAATCATTCACGGCACATCATATCGAAGAACAACTGACTTCGTGGCATTATCCTTATACTTCTCATTCGCAAATTAATATTTGTTGGGTAGGGGTTCCCGTTTCCAATAGTGTTGGTGCCTAAGTACAAGTTATCTTTGTGTCGCACTCTTATCAAACCTGATTTGATTGGCTTTCTGGGAATTTGGTGTCTTTGCGTGTGGGTTGTGACCACGTGATCATGAGGTTCGCATCATTTGGTGTCAGAGCTTGACTCCATTAATCAGGTTATATATTTCTGAAATTTTCGTTTCTTGTTGATTGATTCTGCAAAATAAAATAAAAACATTTTCTTAGTGTCCAATTTCTTCTTCTCCTTGAATTTCCGGCACATTATAAAAAAAAAATCATTCAAAAGACAGTTATTTGCTTCTTCCGCAGAAAACTAAAGAAAGGGAAATTCGACCACATCAACTCCGAATTAGCTCAGTTCTAATATTTTGGAGTCAATTGGATATTGTTTACTTAGGTTTTAAAATTCAGATCTAATCGGGTCTGATTCATACCATTTTTGCGTCAGCATATCAAACCTTATTGTAAATTGATAAAATTTAATATTCTATATATTTGGGTTGCAATCGCACTATATATGATACGATCCAGGTAAGGTCAAATTCGGATTTTGATGAAAATGTGCAGCTATCCAGTTTTAGGAAAACAGTCATAATGCTCAATCCGACCGTTGGATTGAGATAACATTTTACGTGGAGTCTACTGACATATTTTCCTACCTAGGGTTAAAATTTCAGGTCAATCAGATTTTGGGAAGGCATTGAAATATGGGTCAACAGAGGCTATACGAATTTTGTTATTTACTTCCTTTTGACTTGTGGACTTCCTATTTGGCTAGGATTTTTTTCTTAAAAGGATGTGGCAGCTTATTTTGGGAATCTCCTAATTCTACAAAGATCTTGAATGGGCTGCAACATAGTTTCCAAGTATTGCGAATATAAATGTTTTAGAATCCTTTTCTTACAAGGATTCCTTATTCATCCTAGCTACAAAAAAAGGAAAGAAGATTTCAGAATTAATTCTACCTTTAGATTTGATTCTCCTAAATTATATGGGACTTCTAAAGGGCAACAAATCTGATCCTATTATATTTAGGATATTAAATTCGGATTAATTATTGTTATTATTATTTTCTTCTTAGTTTAGGGTTTATTTATATTATTTGGGTTTAATTGTAAGTGGGCATCATCTAAGTCCACATAAGGGGGACGTCCATTAGGGTTTATTTTAGTTTGGAGTCACTATAAATAAGGGCATAACCAGACATGTAAGGTTAGACAATTCAGATTAATAAAACTTCTTATTTGCCACACTTTGTGTGTGTGTGTTGGTGAGATAATCTCCCTTCCATGGTTTTCTAAAGAACTGAAAAACGACTTATCAAAGAACAAGTGTCTTCGTGGCATCATCTGTACTCTTCTCATTCGCGAATCAATATTCGTAGGGTGGAGGTCTCTGTTTCCAATAGTGCTGGTGTCTAGGTACAAGTTATCTTTGTGTCACACTTCTATCAAACCTGATTTACTTGGCTTTCCAGGAATTGGTGTCTTTGCGTGTGGGTTGCGTGATCATGTGATCACGAGGTTCGCATCAATATATCTCAAATTTTAGCTCAATTGGAAATTATTGACCTTAGGCTTCAAATTCGGACTTAACTTATTGTAAACGGGTCTATTTTTACGTCAACTCTTGAAACTCATCTTATTTTTGTTTGTTTGCAGTATATTTTACAACATATCTAACATATTTGGGTGTTGTTTCATTTTATTGCATACTTCATTCTTGTTTTCATTTGAGTCTTCAATTTCGTTTATATTTCAGATAGATTCGCTTACTACTCATGAGACTATCATCTCAGTTTTACTTTTGCTTATTTTATGTGTTATTATTGCTTCTTGAGTCATATACATCTATTTGGATTGCGTTGCTGAGTTGGTTCTATTTGGTGTGATTTCAGTTCTGAAAGAAGGTGGGACGAGGGGAAAGATCTAAGTTTGAGTGAAACACGAGTGACATGAGTATATTTTTATACCATTAACTAATTTTGCAAGTATCATCATGTCAGATCAAAACAATACACCACCCCCTCCTAAGGGTGAATTTAAGTTCCAAATACAAGCCATGACGAAGATGATGGACAAAATGAATTTTGTGATGGGGAATGTGTGTGACAGACTTTAGAAGGTGGAGAAACATGGCAACGAGTCTAGATCAAGTACCCAAGACGTGAGAAAGGTTGGGGCTGAACCGAAATCAAACACTGGCAATAGGATTGAAAGGCCAAGGTGGAATGATTATGAGGATGAGGCCATTGGCCATAAGGAAGGTTTTCGATAGCCTAGAAACCGAAATGACTAATGCGAACCTCGTGATCATGTGGTCACGTAACCCACAATCAAGATTGAGATCTGATCCCGGAAATCTGAAATAGGTCTAATAAGAGTGTGACACAATGGAAACCTGCCCCAAGGCACCAACACTATTGGATTGAGTAGAATGACGCCACGAAGCCAGTTAATCTTTGATAAGTCAGATTCAGTTCGTTCAAGAACTAAAGAATGCAAGAATCACTCTCACACGTTATAACTGAAAAATTCAAAAGTAATTATCATCAAAGCTGCCGAAATTTTGGCTTACATGAGTTTAAATAGTTCTTGAAAAGTTAACCCTAATGGACCCCTTATGTGGACTTAAATGAGGTCCACTCAAAACTGACCCAAAACCCTAAACTGAAAAGCCCATAACTTAATCCAAACAAGCCTTGGATCCTAACTGAAAACAAAGTATTAATTAAGCCCAAACAAGCCTTGGGCTGTAGCTAACAAAATAAAACAAAGCCCCATAATATTAAATCCATGTTCTGTCATTAGAAGAAGAGAAGGAAGTAAAATATTATAGAACTGATTCAAGGCTTATTTATATAGCCTTCCATGCAGCCCCTTAATCCTAGAAACTAAAGGAAAAGGTAACCACCCATGTTGTTTCCAAGTTGTAGAAGGATTCGTTTGTTTCCTTTGCTGTCCTCACCTCATGGCCCAAATAAGGTTGTGTTGGACCCCTCTTGCACATGGATAAGATGTACTAAGGTCTCCTCTTGATACTCTAATGGACCTTTCAATTTTGACTTGGTTGAAACATTCAAAACCAATGCATTCAATGCCTCTTTCAATGCCTTTGTCTTGGACCGAGTCATTGGACCATTTGAAACATGTAATTGGTCTTTGCTGGTGTTTCTGGGCTGGTCCACATCAGGGACTTTGGGAATAGAACTAGGGGCCAATTCGGCCAAAGGGGACATTTCAATATCTTTAGGGGACATGATTATGTAGATGATGATTTGGATGCTATCAAACTGAAAATACCTTCTTTTCAAGGTAAAAATGATCCCAATGTGTAATTGGAGTGGGAGAAAAAGGTGGAACGAATTTTTTATTGCCATAACTATTTGGAGGCGAAGAAGGTGAAATGATGCAAAACCTCATGATCACGTGGTTACGCAACCCAAAGACACCAAATTCTGGGAAAGCCAAGTAAATCAGGTTTGATAGGAATGTGACCCAAAGATAACTTGTATCTAGGCACCAACACTATTGGAAATGGAAACCCCCACCCAACGAATATTAATTCACGAACAAGAAGTATAAGAATCACCTCATAAAGTCAATTGTTCTTCGATAAGTCGTTTCAGTTCTTTAGAGAACCAAGGAGGGGAGAATATCTCACCACTCACACAACAAAGTTGCAGTACAAGATGTTTATTAAAATGAAAATTTCATCCCCCCCACATGTCTGGTTGTGGTTTTATTTATAGTGACTCTAGACTGAAATAAACCCTAATGTGGTCCCCTTGTGTGGACTTATACGAGGTCCCCTTACAGTTGACCCAAATAAATAATAATAAACCAAAGACTAAGAAAAAAATATTGAAAATCTGAAATTACTATCCTAGATATGCTAGAATCAAATTTGCCAATCCTAAGAAGTCCTAAATAGATTGAGAAATCTGATATGAATGTAAAATTAATTTTGAAGTCTTCTTGCCTTGTTGAGCATGGATAATTAATGAAAAAAATCTCCCTCTTTTATACCGGCCAATTTAGTTTCTTTCCTAAACTAGGAGAATAATTAATTAATCATTTGATCCACACAAAATAGGCTCTTCGTGGACTTGGATTAGATGAATTAGAGGTTGTCCTTCATGCTCCCTAAATGTCCCAAGCTCCTCTAGGTCCATCTTGCTCCATATGTTCTGAACAAGCTCATTCAGTACCTCTTTAAACTTCTTTGCCCTAGCTCTTGTTTCACAAACTCCTTGGGTCATAAGTAATGCTGCCACGTCTCTAAAGTTCTTACCAAGGCATAGAGCTCCTTGTCATAAGTAGTGTAATTCAAGGTTGTCCCATTAAGTTTTTCGCTAAAATATGCAATCGGCCTCCTATGCTGTATTAACACAGCTCCTATACTTATACCTGAAGCATCACATTCAACTTCAAAAGCTTTTGTAAAGTCTGGCAAAGCTAAAACAAGTGCTGAACAAAGTTTTTCCTTCAATAAATTAAAAGCTTTATCATGTTCATCATTCAATTTAAATCCAACAAACTTTTTCACAATTTCAATTAAAGGTGCTACAATAGTACTAAAGTCCTTCACAAATCTTCTATAAAAGCTAGCAAGTCCATGAAAACTCCTTACCTCAATCACAAATTTAGGTGTAGGCCAATCCCGGATGACCTTAACCTTCCCTCCATCCATCTCAATACCCTGTGTAGTTATTACATATCCAAGAAACATAATTTTCTCATTGCAAAAAAGCACACTTACTAACATTAGCATATAGTTTCTAATCATGCAATACACTAAATACACTACGCAAATGATCAAGATGCTTGTTCAAGTTCTTGTTATAAATTAGGATGTCATCAAAGTACACAACCATAAATTTACCAATGAATGCATGCAAAACATGATTCATCAATCTTATAAACATGCTAGGTGCATTTATAAAGCCCAAACGACATGATTAACCATTCATACAAACCATGTTTAGTCTTAAATGTTGTTTTCCATCTATCATCTTCTTTCATCCTAATCTGATGATACCCACGTTTTAAGTCAATTTTAGAGAAAATACATGCTCCATACAATTCATCAAACATGTCATCAAGCTTAAGGATAGGATGTCGATACTTTACCGTTATGTTATTGACGATGGATAGTCAACACACATCCTCCAAGTTCCATCTTTTTTTGGCACGGGTAACACTAGTACAGCACAAGGGATCATACTCTCATGAATGTATCCCTGCATCATCAAATCATTTACTTGCCTTTAAAGCTCCTTCATCTCCTGGGATTGCTTTTATAGGCTGGAAGATTAGGAATCGAAGCTCCAAGTACAAGGTCGATTTGATGTTCAATTCCCCGTAATGGTGGTATTCCGCTAGAGGTGTCTTCAGAGAATACATCATCAAACTCATGGAACAAAGATACAGCCATACTAGGAAGAGCAGAATCAAGATCGCTAGTGTTAAAATAAGCTTCCTTATACACAAGTAAGATCATTGGCTTGTTAGTGAAAAACAAAGATCTGACTTGAGCTTCTTTCGCATAAAACTTAGGTTGTTTCTTTAATTTTTCCACACTATTATCATCACATAACCTTACTTTCTTCACTCCTCAGGTTTTACCTCCACTCTCAACCGGTTTAATTAATGATTTAGATTTAGCCGAATTTGATGGTTTTCTCTCACCATTGTCCTCACGTGAATTTTCACTCTTCCCATCCTTACATTCCCTTTTTAATTTCATCTGATCATCACACACTTGTTTTGGAGAAAGAGGTACAAGAGTGATGGTTTTACCATACTTTATAATAGCGAACCTATTTCTAAACCCATCATGAATTGTCTTTCGATCGAATTGGCATCGACGCCCTAAAAATAAGTGATTAGCATACATTGGGATTACATCACACATAACCTCATCAAAATACTTCCCAATAGAAAATGCAACCGCCACTTGCTTCGTAACCTTCACTTCACCACATTCATTTAACATTTGCAATTTATAAGGCCTAGGATGATGCAACTGAGTTTCAATTTCTTCATAAGAGTATCACTAGCTACATTAGCACAACTATCTCCATCGATTATTATGTTACATACCTTGTTTGTTTATGTGGCATCGAGTGTGAAATATGTTTTCTAGTTGCTGAGCTACATCATCTTCTTTGATTTATATGTTTAGCGCATGCCTTAACCAAGGCCTCCCCATCAACAGGATATGCAATCTCCTTATCACTACAATCCTCCAAAAGTGGCATCTCCTCACTTTCAGATTCGTCACTCTCAGATTAAACCTCACCATTGTCTCTTACAAGCATAACTTTTCGGTTTAGACACTGAGATGCAATGTTCCCCTTCCCTAAACACTTAAAGCATTTAATATCTCTATCACAAGTAGGTTGAGATTCAAATTTACCTTTTCCATCTATATGATCATCCTTTTTAGCCTTAGTTGGTTCTGCCTTTGCATGCATATAAGGTTGTGGCTAGACAACCCTCTCTCTTCAAATTCGGCGTCCATATTGAGGAAGATGAAGCCGAGTTGGTCTGAACACGTGTGGTGCCCCTTCTCTTTATTTGCCTCTCCACCTTTGTTGCCATATGGATCATGTCCTCCAATTCCATATAATGTTGTAATTCTACAACATTTGCAATGTCCCTACTCAACCTATTAAGAAATCTAGCCACAATAGCTTCTCTATCCTCAATCATTGGCCCGAATCAATGCGATCTCTATCTCCTTGAAGTACTCATCCACAAATTTAGAACCCTGATTCAAACCTTGCAATTTCATATACAACTCTCTATAGTAGTGGTTAGGCACAAATCGTCTTCTCATCAACACTTTCATCTCCTCCCACGACGCTATTGGCCTTTATCCACTCCTCCTGCTACTAATCACATTCTAATCCCACCAAATCAGTGCGTAATCCATGAATTCAATGACTACCAATTTCACATTCTTTGCCTCCGAATAGTTATGCCAATAAAAAATCCAATCCACCTTTTTCTCCCACTCAAATTACACCTTGGGATCGTTTCTATCTTGAAAAGATGGTATTTTCAGTTTGATAGCATCCTAACCACCATCTACATCATCATGTCCCCTAAAGTGATGGAAATGTCCCCTTTGGTCGAATTGGCCCCTAGTTTTATTCCCAAAGTCCCTTTGGTTTCTAGGATGTCAAAAACCTTTCCTATGGCCCATAGCCTCATCCTCAAAATCCTCATAATCAGCTCACCTTGGCCTTTCAGCCCTACTATTATTGTTTGATTTCGGTTCAGCTCCAACCTTGCTCATGTCTTGGGTACTTGTTCCAACCTCGTTACCATATTTTTCAACCTTCTCAAGTCTGTCACACACATTCCCTATCACGAAATTCACCCTCTCCATCTTCTTTGTCAAGGCTTGAATTTGGAACTTTATATCACCCTCGGGATGAGGGTGGTGTGTTCTTCTGATCAGACATGATTATACCTAAAAAAATTGGTTAATGGTAAAAAAACATTTCCTCACGTCGCTCGTGTTTCACTCAAAATTAGATTCCCCCCCTCATCTCTCCTTCTTTGCCTCTTGCGGAACTAAATCCAACACAAAATAGAGCCAACTTAACAGCATAATCTATCCAAATTATGAACAAGACTGAAGACTCAATTAAAAACAGTTACGAAGTATGCAAAAATGATGGAAACAAATACCCAAATATGTTATATATGATTAATATATGCTGGAATAACAAAAACAACAGAAACAAAACAAGTTTTAAGGTTGACCCAAAAACAGACTCGTTTACCACAAGTCTGAATCTGGAACCTAAGGTAAAAGATGTCTGAATGAGCTCAAATTTGATATATGGTGTGATCTTAACCCAAATAGACAGAATATTAAATTTGAGTAATTATCGATAGGGCAAAGATATGCGGACGCAAAAAATTATGAATCGGACCTAATTAGATCCGGAATTGAAATTCTAAGCAAACAATATGCAATTGACCCTAAAATTAATATACGGTCCTATTAGGAGCCCAA
Source organism: Populus trichocarpa (assembly GCF_000002775.5). Taxonomy (NCBI): domain Eukaryota; kingdom Viridiplantae; phylum Streptophyta; class Magnoliopsida; order Malpighiales; family Salicaceae; genus Populus; species Populus trichocarpa. The sequence continues at coordinate 7,246,164 of NC_037291.2, read as the reverse complement.
TAATTAGACTGTCAAGTTTGAGCTAATTCTGAGTTGATTTAATCAAACTGTCAAGTTTGACACCAATTCCAAGTTGATTTGATCCAGTTTTTCTGCGATAGGAGAAAATAAATGTCTGATTAAACGACTATTTATTTTTCTTTTTCTTTTTTTTATGCTACCGGTATATTTTGAATGATAACAAAAAATGAAATGTCAATATTTTTGCGGAATCAACAAGAAACGACAATTTCAAAAGGATAAAACCTGATTAATGGAGCTAAGTTCTGATACCAAATGATGTGAAACCTTTTGATCACGCCATCAAGCAACCCAAATGCTAAAACATCAATTCTTGGAAAGCCAAGTAATGAAATTAAATAGGAGTGTGACACAAAGATAACTCGTATCTAGATACCAGCATTATTGGAAACAACCCCCCACCCAACAAATATTGATTCGTGAACGACGGGTGTAAGGATGACGCCACGAAGTCAGTTGTTTTTTGATAAGTTGTTTTCAGTTCTTTAGAGAACCAAGGGAGATTATCCCTCCAATACACAAGATCCTTGTAGAATTAGGAGATATTTAAAACTCGTAACCTTCGTTTCTCTTCCTTACTCGTATTGAATGTAAACACCCAAAAGAAATATATATATATATATATATATATATATATATATATATAGAATTGATGACTCAGTTTTCGCTGCCGATTTCTGCATCTACAGCGACGCAGTTTTGGCTACCGATTTCTGCATCGGCAGCGACGCAGTTTTGGTTGCCGATTTTTGCATCGGCAGCGAAGCAGTTTTCGCTGCCGATTTCTTGATCGGCAGCGACGCAGTTTTGGCTGCCGATTTCTGGATCGGCAGCGACGCACTTTTCGCTGCCGATTTCTGCATCGGCAGCGACGCACTTTTTGTTTTTAAAAAAATAATTAACTTAAGGAGCTGGGAGGGAGCGGTAAAACCGGTTTTAGATAGACCAAAACAAGGATAAGAACACATCTAAACGAACCCCCAAACAACCCACCTCATTTGATGGGGAGTATAAATACAAGGAGGAGAGAGAGGATGATCCATCCTCTTCCCAATACAGCAGCTGCATGTCGTTCTTCCTTTCCTCTTTCACAACAGAAACCTAAACCAAACCAGTAGAAAGTGCTTTGTGAACATGTGAGGGAAAGATGAGACCTTGAGAGAAGATTGGACAGCTGCCTAGAGGAAAGGAAAACGAGGGCTAGAAAACGTGAGAGGAAGAAGAAGGAGGAGAACCAGCAGGAGAAGAGAAAGAATAGTGTCAAACCTTCCTCAAACTTAGTTAGATTCAAAAGGTATGGGTCATGAAACTCCCTTCCTCTTCTCCTTAAGACCAGAAACGAAAATGAAGAAGAAAACCCTAAGAAAATTGACCTAAGACCTAAGCTAGCTGTGAAGGAAACTAAAATTAACTAGGAGGACAATGAAACAGAAATGAAATGAAGCCAATTTCAGAACATCCAACAAAGAAAAATGAATAAAATGGAAATAACAAATCATGGTAGAGGGCTGGCTTTAACTATGGGGTTGGCCAGCATGCATGTGTGTGTTCTGCTGGGATTTGTTGAAGGATTATGTGCTGAAATTGATGGTTTCAATGTGTGTGTTCTGCTGGAATTTATTGAAAGATTATATGTTGTAATTGATGGTTTTCAATGTGTGTGTTCTGCTGGGATTTTGTTGAAGGATTATGTGCTGAAATTGATGGTTTCAATATGTGTGTTCTGCTGGAACTTAGTGACAGTGTATATGCTGGGGTTGTTACAGCATGTGTGGTGTGTGTTCATGCCAAAATGTGTGTTGTGCAGCGAAATTGTGATTCGCTGCCAAAACTGTGTCGGCTGCAGCGAATTAGCATTCGCTGTCGAATTGTGTGTTGTGCAGCGAAACTGTGATTCACTGCCGAAACTATGTCGGCTGCAGCGAATTAGCATTCGCCGCCGAAACTGAGTTGTGTGCAGCGAATTAGCATTCGCTGCCGAATTGTGTGTTGTGCAGCGAAATTGTGATTCGCCGCCGAAACTGAGTTGTCTGCAACAAATTTGTGATTCGCTGCCGAAACTGAGTCTTTTGCAGCGAATTAGCATTTGCTGCTGAAATTGAGTTGTCTGCAACGAATTTGTGATTCGCTGCCGAAACTGAGTCTTCTACAACGATTAGCATTCGCTGCCGAATTGTGTGTTCTGCAGCGAATTGTGATTCGTTGCCGAAACTGTGTCGTCTACAGCGAATTAACAATTCGCTGCCGAGTGGCGTGTTCTGCAGCGAACTTGCGATTCGCTACTAAAGTGGAGTTGTCTGCAGTAAATCGCTGCCGAAGTTGAGTTGGCTGCAGCGAAATTGTGATTCGATGCCGAAACTGAGTTGTCTGCTACGAGTTAGCATTTGCTGCCGAAATTGTGGCGCCATGATTGATTAGCTTCGGCTAATGGCATCCGAATGGATGACCGAGACGAATGATTGATTAGCTTCGGCTAATGGCATCCAAACGGATGACCGGGACAAACGATTGATTAGCTTCGGCTAATGGCATCCGAATGGATGGCCGGGACAAATGAATGATTAGCTTCGGCTAATGACATCTGAATGGATGACCGGGTCGAACGACTGATTAGCTTCGCCTAATGGCATCCGAATGGATGGCCGGGACGAACGACTGATTAGCTTCGGCTAATGGCATCCAAATGGATGACAGGGACGAACGATTGATTAGCTTTGGCTAATGGCATCCGAAGTGGATGACCGGCGTGAGTGAACGGTTAACCTCAGCAAATGATGCCTTAAGAGGATAGCCGGGTTTAAGATTATGGTTGATTGCAAAAATTGGTGCATCTATATGCACTACAAGCTGTTTATACCAAGTACATGAAGAAATTAGAAATGTTAATGCTTCATTTAACTGCCAGACCGTTTAGTTACCATTACCATTATTATTATTAAGTAATTGCATTCTCTTAAATGTTTTGTACTGCAGCAGGGACGTCACACCAACGAGATGTCTAGGAAACCCAATACACATGAACCTACTTTTGCAAGGAATCATGTAGATGCATTCTAAATCACAATGTATTTTGTATGAATTAATGTATTGAATGTATAACTTTTATTAGATCCTTTTGTTTAAATTCGTAATGGCTATTAGTAGGATAGGAATGCAAACTCATGTCTATATATGTATATTTTTAATATGAACTTCTAATCATGCAACCATAATATTACGTGTTTATGTAAGATTCACTTTTAAATAAAATGTTGATTGTATGGATTGTATTTTGATGATGTGAGGGATCAGGTTCGCTGATTACCGGCACCATGTGTGTCAGGTATATATATATATATAAATTTACTGTTGTTTTGGGCTTGAAAAACCGGGTTGTTACATTGAATCTCCTCCAATCAGCCTACCTTGGTCTTTCAGCCCTACTGCCACTATTTGCTTTCGGTTCAGCCCCAACATTCCTCACATCTTGGGTGTTTGTACCAGTCTCTTTACCACGTCTCTCCACCCTATCAAGTCTGTCACACATGTTCCCCATCACAAATTTCATCCTCTCCATCTGCGTCATGGCTTGCATTTGGAACTTAAGATCTCCTCGAGATGGGGTGGTGTATTGTGTTGATCTGACATGATAGTACCTGCAAACATTAGTTAGTGGTAAAAAAATATCCTCACGTCGCTTGTGTTTTCTTCAAACACTCTTAATATCCTCACACCTCTCGTCTCACCTTCTTGCGGTTCATGTGGAACTGAAACCAACACCAAATAGAACCATCTTAGAAGCAATCCAAGTACATATATTTGACTCAAGAAGCAATAAAAACCAGAAAACAAGCAAAACAAAACTACGATGATAGTCTCATGAGCAACAGGAGAATCTATTCCCGTGGTTAATTCTATTGCCAAAAGAATATGGAGCTCCTACGGTCTATCAGAAGTTTTGTCTTTGGATAACGGTTTCTTCATCTTCAATTTTGATTCTGTTGATCATGCCACTAATGTGCTGGAAAGAGCCCCATGGCACATGGCCAACAGGCCTTTGGTGCTTAAACGTTGGCAGCCGAACATGCAATTTTTGAAAGATGATTTGGCTAGAGTTCCGGTATGGGTTCGGCTGTATAATGTCCCTCTCGAGTATTGGACTATTAAGGGGTTGAGCTGTGTAGCGAGTGCTATTGGAGTCCCCCTTCATGCGGATCATACGACATTGTTGCGTAAAAGGCTTAGTTACGCAAGAGTTTGCGTTGAGATAGATGCTTCGAAGACGTTGGTTAAGGAATATGATCTTCGCTGTCCAAATGAGTTATTCATAACAATTTCAGCTGAGTACGAATGGATACCGTCGAAGTGCAGTAATTGCAATGTCTTTGGACACACCACAGCGCTATGTGCTACTAATAACATTGATAATCTTAAAGTGGTGGCAGAGGGTAAGAGGAATCTAGGAGCTATGAACTCTAAATTTGCGGATAACAAGCAGAATCAGTTTCAGTGGCAGGTAGTTGATAAACGAAACAAGGGTTCTGTGAGTGAGGAGAATGCCCCCTTGGCATCTAAAGTGGGTAATTGTAATGAGAATGGTTGTTCAACATCTGGTATACATATGTCTGATTGTAAGATGATTGATCATGCGGCATCAGATGTGCACAATGTTGCTTGTCATGAAGATGAAAATCCTTCCTCTCCTCTTGTCTTGAAGAGTTTACGAGAAGACATGAATCAGGAGCAAGGGGCTGCAAGTACTGCTTTAGATCAAGATATGGACGCAATGAGAGGTGATACAGATGGGGAACAAACCGATAAGGAGTCAACATCAACGATCCTGACAACCCCTCAAACCCTGAATTCCACCGAAAGGGAAACTGTTAATCAGTTAGCTATTAAGGCTAGAGACTCTCTAGAGAAAAAGAAAAAGGGTTCAAAAGCCTCTTCAAAGAAGCATAAGAAATCTGGCTCCTCTCCAGGAGGCACGTCAAGGTAATCTTTGTGTTGCTGTTTGTACTCCTCTCTATTTTCCTATGATTATTGGATGTTGGAATATTAGAGGTTTGAATGATCCTATAAAGCATTCAGAATTGCGTCGGCTCATCCATCAAGAGAGGATAGCTCTTTTTGGTCTGGTTGAAACTCGAGTTAAAGACAAGAATAAAGATAATGTTTCTCAACTTCTTCTGCGTTCTTGGTCCTTCTTGTATAATTATGATTTCTCTTGTCGTGGGCGTATTTGGGTTTGTTGGAATGCTGATACGGTGAAGGTGGATGTTTTTGGAATGTCAGACCAGGCTATTCATGTTTCTGTCACTATATTAGCTACCAATATCAGTTTCAATACTTCAATTATTTATGGAGACAATAATGCTTCCTTACGTGAGGCATTATGGTCTGATATTGTGAGTCGTAGTGATGGATGGGAGTCAACCCCGTGGATTCTTATGGGTGATTTTAATGCTATCCGCAACCAGTCGGACAGGTTAGGAGGGTCTACTACGTGGGCTGGTACTATGGACAGATTGGATACATGTATTCGAGAAGCGAAAGTAGATGATCTTCGGTATTCAGGTATGCATTATACTTGGTCGAACCAATGTCCTGAGAATCTGATTATGCGGAAACTAGATAGAGTGCTTGTCAATGAGAAGTGGAATCTGAAATTTCCATTATCGGAAGCGAGATTTTTGCCTTCGGGTATGTCAGACCATTCTCCTATGGTGGTAAAGGTTATTGGCAATGATCAGAACATAAAGAAACCATTCAGATTCTTTGATATGTGGATGGATCATGACGAGTTCATGCCCTTGGTGAAGAAGGTATGGGATCAGAATTCGGGGGGTTGTCCAATGTATCAGCTATGTTGCAAACTAAGAAAGCTAAAGCAGGAATTGAAACTTTTCAATATGGCTCACTTCTCCAACATTTCAGATAGAGTGAAAGATGCAAAAAACGAAATGGATAAGGCTCAACAGGCTCTGCATACAGCGCATGAGAATCCAATTTTGTGCATGCGAGAAAGGGATGCTGTTCATAAATACGCTTCTACCGTCAGGGCTGAAGAGAGTTTTTTCAAACAGAAGGCAAGGATACAATGGCTTAGCTTGGGGGATCAGAATACTAGCTACTTTCACAAATCAGTAAATGGAAGACAGAATAGAAATAAGCTTCTATCACTTACAAGGGAGGATGGAGAGGTTGTCGAAGGACACGAGGCAGTCAAATCAGAAGTAATTGCATACTTCCATCGTGTGTTAGGAGTTGATCAGGTGCCTAGGGTTCTGAACGAGGAAGTGATGGAATCGGCAATTAACTTGAAACTGTCTTCAACGCAACAGCATGTTATCGCACAAGATGTAACAAGGGAGGAGATTAAGCATGCTATGTTTAGTTTGAAGAACAACAAAGCCCCTGGTCCGGATGGCTTTAACGCAGGTTTCTTCAAAAGAATGTGGCACATAGTTGGGGAAGATGTAATCAACGCTGTTAGATCCTTCTTTCAGACTCGTAGAATGCTTAAAGAAATGAATGCTACATCCATTTCCCTTATTCCTAAAGTTGCTAATCCTACAAGGTTGACAGATTTTCGTCCTATATCTTGCTGCAATACAGTGTACAAATGCATCGCTAAGATTCTAGCTGGGAGAATCAAAGTTGTTTTACCATCCTTAGTTGGTCCATATCAGACTGCTTTTATCTCAGGACGGAGAATTAGTGATAACATTCTTTTGTCTCAGGAACTAATGAAAGGCTATCATAAATCTACGGGACCTGCTCGTTGTGCTATGAAAGTTGATCTGATGAAGGCTTATGACTCGGTGCGGTGGGATTTCGTTGACGCTATGTTAATAAAAATGGGATTCCCTAGAACAGTCATTGATTGGATCATAGTTTGTGTTACATCATGTCAATTCTCTATCAACGTCAATGGTGAGCTTGCAGGTTACTTTCAAGGGGGAAGAGGGCTGAGACAAGGGGATCCATTGTCCCCATATTTGTTTGTCCTATGTATGGAAATCCTGTCGGGGCTATTCTGCAAGATGAGTGCCAACCAAGAATTCAAGTTCCACTGGAGATGCAAGAAGGACAAAATTTCTCATCTTTGTTTTGCTGATGACTTGATGATTTTTAGCAACGGGGATGTAAACTCAATTCGTATGATCAGAACTGTGCTCACAAAGTTTCAAGATCTATCAGGTCTGTATCCAAATCCAAACAAAAGTGACATCTTCTTTAGCGGTGTGTTAAATGCTGAGAGGGAACAAATTATTCATATTCTTGGGTTTAGAGAGGGGGAGCTCCCTATGAAATATTTGGGAGTACCTCTTCTCTCGTCCAGACTAAAGGCTATTTATTGTAAGGGCCTCGTGGATCGAATCACCTCTAAAGTTTGACATTGGACTTGTAGAACACTCTCGTATGCAGGACGGGTACAACTGATTAATTCAGTCTTATTTTCCATCAGGTATGTCTTCCAAAAAAGGAGGGGGGGCTAGGAATAAAAAGGATAACAGAATGGAACAAGATTGCTTTGTTGAAACACATTTGGAACCTGTGCAATGACTCAGATGGCTCAACATGGTCTACTTGGATCAGATCCAATCTGTTGCGAGGTAGGAATTTCTGGACAATCAAGACGCCACAGAATTGCTCTTGGGCTTGGGGAAAGATTCTAAAGCTCAGATCCTTAGCATGACCGAAGATGAAGTACATCATAAGAGATGGAATGACAACCTCTCTATGGTTTGATAATTGGCATCCTCACAGCCCACTCGCGGATTCTTACGGGGAAAGATTCATCTATGATTCAGGTATGGCCAAGAACGCGAAGGTGAATGTGCTAATTCAGAACTCAGAATGGAAAACTCCTACCACCCAAGCTATTGGCTGGCACCCCATTATAGAAGCTATTCCTTCCAATTCTAATCCTAAGATGGGGCAAAAGGATGAGATAGTTTGGTTGGATTCGCTAAATCACAGATTCTCGGTCAAAGTAGCTTGGGAACAACTAAGACGTCATCGTCAGATGGTTGAATGACATGACATTGTGTGGTTCAAGAATGCTGTTCCAAGACATTCATTTCTTCTATGGATGGCTGTCCAACAGAAACTCATAACTCAAGATAAACTTCATCGGTTTGGTATACATGGTCCCAATAGATGCTCACTCTGTCTCCGCAACAATGAGGATCACAACCACTTGTTCTTTGAATGCTCCTATACTAAAGCGATCTGGTGGGATGTTTGTGACAGATGCGACATTCCAAGAATGACAAAAGGCTGGGATGAATGGATTCGATGGGTCACTGTCTCTTGGCATGGCAAGAGTTTCGTCAATTTTTCTCATAAACTGAGTTTTGCAGCTACAGTGTATCATGTATGGCAAGAACGGAATGCAAGGATCTTTGCTGGAATGTCTAGAACTCCGAATTTGGTCCTTAATCAAATCGAATATATCATTCGTGATAAGCTTGATTTGATGAGGAATGTCGTACCAACAAATGAAAACACAAGGATCCAACGAGCTTGGAGGGTGAATACCATAGATTCTTAATCTGTTAGTTAGCTGGTTGTATTGGTTTCCCTAACGAATCTAGTGAGGTTTCAGTTTTACGGTCGGTGGCTAGCCTGTAGCCATCTGTTGTTTTATGTTTCTGTTATCATTGTAAAGCTGGGGTATGCCCCTTATAATGTTTGTATCTTCTTCTTTTAATACATACGTCAACTTACCAAAAAAAAAGAGAATCTATCCGAAATATGAACGAAACTAAAGACTCGAATAAAAATAGAAACAAAATATGCAAAATGATGAAACAACACCCAAATATATTGGATATGTTGAAAATATACTGCAAGAAATGAAAACAATAGAAGGAACGTGAATTTCAAAAGTTGATGCAAAACAAACCCATTTACGACGAGTTATGTCCGAATCCGGAACCTAAAGTAAATGATGTCTAATTGAGCTAAAATTTCAGATATAGTGTGATTTCAACCCATATAGACAGAATTAATATTTGGTGTGATATGCTGACGCAAAAACGTTATGAATCAGACCTGATAAGACTCGAAATTGAAAACCAAAGCAAATGATATCCAATTGACTCTAAAATTAATATTTGGTTCGATTAGGTGCCCAGTAATCAGAGTATCAAGCTTGTGCATTTACATCAAAATCTGAATTTAATTTTTTTTTCATTGTCCGGATCGTATTAGCTATAAATACTAAAACCTAAGCTTCTAACCCTAATGGACCCAAGTTGTGTACTTGTATAAGCCCCCCTTACAATTAGATCCAAATCCTTAATTAAACAAGCTCAAAATAAAAATTAAAATAAAGGTTCAGAGTTGCTGTCATAATTAACAAAGAAAATAATAGATATTAAAATCTGATTTGCTAACCTTTGCAGCAACTCTTGCTTTTCCCTGTAGAGCTTGGTTTTCTTGTTTTACTTAGATAAAAATAATGATTTTTTCCTTAGTTGTTGAATTAATTAGTTTCCTTCCTAGACTAGAAGAATAATTAAATTATCTTCCCTAGCTTAGAAAACAAATTTGTTGCCCATTAGTAGTTTCCTTGGTGGACTAGGAAACTTCTTTTGAATAATAAGAACCTTCTCCCATTAATGATCAGATATGACCAAATTACCTTGCACACAATAAAAGAGTGATGTTATACTTTTAATACTTGGAACATTAGAAGAAATAAGCCCAAACATGACTGACTTTTAGGTCGAACACATCAGCCCCTATTAGGACTTGGATTGGGCTCTTCCTTAGAGGCTGCATGCCCACATCAGCCCCTTCATGCTTCTTTAGCGCCTTAAGCTTATGATGTGAATCTCGTGACGTAGTCACGCAAACCACAATCAAGATTGAGATCTGATCCCTCAAAGCCGATATAGGTCTGATAGGAGTGTGACACAATGAAAACTTGCCCCAAGGCACCAACACTATTGGAATGAAGTAGAATGATGTCATGAAGCCAGTTAATCTTCGATAAGTCAGATTCAGTTCATTCAAGAATTGAAGAATGCAAGAATCACTCTCACACGTTAAAACTAAAAGATTCAGAAGTAATATTCATCAATGGTTCATGAAATTCCAGTTACATGTGTTTAAATAGTTCTTAAAAATTAACCCAAATGGATCTACTCGAGTGGGTTGAACTGACCACATACAAAATTGACCCAAAAACCCTAAACTGAAAATTTCATAGTCTGATCCAAACAAGTCTTGGATCCTCGCTGAGAAACAAAGTATAATAATAAATAATAAAAATAACTAATTTGTCATTAAATACCACAAGCCCTTCTTTACTTGTGTGGCTAGGATGAATAAAGAATCCTTATAAGAAAAAGATTCTAAAACATTAATGAATCCTTACCACACTTAGAGGTTATATTGCAGCTCATTAAAGATCCTTGTGGAACTAGGAATTTCTCAAAACAAGCTCCCACATCCTAGTAAAAAAAGGATCCTTGCCAAATAGGAAGTACACAAGTCAAAAGGAAGTAAATAACAAAATTTGTACGGCCAGTTCTGACCTATATCGCAAGTCCTTTCAAAACTCTTATTAATCTGAAACTTTACCCCAACATAGACCAATACCTCCGGGATCTTGAGGTCAAATTTTCAATTATGCTCAAAAGCGTAAAACCGGACAGTAGAAAATTTTACAACAAAATCTGAATCTGACCTTGTTTAGATCGTATTAGCTCCTCTAGGTCCATCTTAACCCATATGTTTTCAGCAAACCAATTTAATGCCTCTTTAAGTTTTTTTGCTCTAGCTTTTGTAATTGGTCCACATGGCACCATTAATGGATCTCTAGAGTGATTAAGATTGGTGTTGGGCCAGTCCTCATCAAGCTCCCTTGGTGTGGGGTGTGCACCCTAGCACCCATGTGGGCTAGGGCTTCCATGTCTGAGCCCCTCATGCTCGGTCTCGAAAGCATGCCCCGAGCATAACATGCTTGGGTCTAGGCAGTACGCATGGACTCATTTCTCATCTCTAATACACCCGAGACCAACACTCGTTAGGAAATTAATTTGAAGACCCCATGCGAGTCCTTTGGTATTTTATACTAATTCAATACATATTATTTTGAGTAGAATACAACTCCAAATATCATAAGGGTAAAATTACACTCTAAAATCTTCTTTACAAAATTCACCGTGAGACCTTCAAAACAAAGGTTCACAATATCTTAATTCTCTACTGCATATATATTTTTAGATTATATTTCTCTATAATATTATTGCACCTTCTCTTTTTATAAATTATTGACTTTATCATTAAAAAGTCCCCACGTCCATCAAAAGGGACCTTATATAGGTACCAGATACTAGTCATCTGGCTTACTAGACATCACCTGCTACCAGTTACCAACCCTCTGGGCTTTTCATATCAAGTCACCAGACACCTTAACTTTAGAGAATGGATCAGATTGCTTGAACTAATAGATCAGTCAATTATCCAAAACAACATCAGCCTTTACTCCTAAGCATCTTAGATTTTAAGACTTATTAATATTCAAATTTTCTTTAAGGGCAATCCTTACAAAGTTTGATACCACTATTCTAATAACATGGGAATGCCTTTAATAATACTACCGAGGAAATAAGACCAATAAAAAAGATACTATTTACTTCTCACTTACAATATTTATTATTGTTAATGTTCGTCGATATTAACCCGAGAGCTAAGGTATTGTTCACTTCTCACTTACACTATTTATTAATGTACGTTGGTATTTTTCCAAGAGCTAAGATACTATTTACTTCTCACTTGTACATAAGGAATCACTGATGGATAAAAAAAGTAGTCAATGATAGTTGGCGAGTTTTTGAATTTTTTCTATTATATTGAAAATTTAAATTAAACTTTACAAATTGATACACCGACGAAAAAAAATAAAATATAATATTTAAATGCTTGTCTGTAAAACCATTGATAAAAAAAGCCCGACTAAACATACCAGAATCCCTAAAATAAGAAAAGAGGAGCACATTTCTCTTCTTCTCTCTTCCTCTGCAACTTCTTCTCTCCTCCTCCCAAATCTTCATCTTCCTTCCTCTTCTCTCTCTCGTTCTATCCTCAACCCATTCTCTTCTCTTCTCTTCTTCTCCACGCGCATCTATGTCTTTTCCTTTGTCTTCTTCTCTATTTATTTAATGGTTATTTGGATTATTTGTTTTCTATTTTCAAGCTTGGGAAAACTCAACATTAAGTTAAGATTCTTATTTTTTCTTATTGTTTTGTGTTTTTTATTTTTATTTTTCAATTATTAGTAATTGTATAAATGTTATTAGGAATTTTTTATTTTTTTATTTTTCTTTTATTAATAATTGTATAGATGTTGACGGAAATTTTTTATTTAGTTTTTTTAATTTTTCCGTTATAAATAATTGCATAAATGTTGATAGCAATTTTTTTTATTTTTTTATTTTTATGTTATTAATAATTGTATAAATGTTATTGGACATTTTAATTTTTTTTTTAATTTGTATGCTCTTTAATGATTGTATATAGATTGGTGGAAATTTTTAATTGTATGTTATTTAATGATTGTATATAGATTGTTGGAATTTTTTTTAATTTTTGCTTATTAATATGGTTAGCTAATTGATTTGTTGGTGGTAACAAATAGTTTTTAATTTCATGAAAAATAAAAGTTTTCCATGTTAAATGTTGATACTACAGATCCATTAATATGTTAATATTAACCTTCTATGATTATTTTGCAAATAATTGTAGCAAAGTTAATTGAAAAATTGGTTAAATTAACATAGTTAAAATTATTTGATTGACATAGATTGAAATAAAATCAATTGGTTTGTGGCAATCCAATTTAAATTGTTGTGTATTTGCAAGTTTAAATTTTTTTAAGACTCTATTCAGATGAAAGGATCTAGGCCTACCCTCTATGGACACACTAGCATTCTCATTCACACCAAGGATAGAAAGTTGGAAAGATCTTAGAGTCTAGGTTCATTGTTTTTCCTTATTCCTATGATGCTCTCATTCTAGTAAAGTCTCCTATTATCCGCGTTGGAGTTGGATAGTCTAGAGTCCCTCTTCCAAAGATACCTTATTATATTTAAGTCAGAATGAGCTTGATGAGAGATTATGTATGCTCAAGTATAGGAAACACTTCCTCTTTTGTGCTTTAATAGGCACAGCACAGCTGCTTCCGGACTTTCTGCACATATGTCTTGGTATTGAGTACTTAGCTTGGGTATCTTTGAAATAACCTGGGAAACCTCTTATTCTTCTACTGGGTTACTCGAATCAATCCTTTATCCAATAGCTCTACTGGAGTCACATAGCATACCCAAGGAATAGGGTACATGAGCTTACACTAGGGGTCTACGATAGCTACTACTAGACGGCTATCACACAGGAAGGTCGCAATCAAGTCTTATCCTTCCTCCTAGTATACCTTGGTAGTGAGAAGGGAATGGATCTTATAGTAAGTCGTATGAAGTCGTGAGCAGTCATGAAGGACAAGGCATAGACATCATGGATACCTGGAAACCTGTAAACAAGAAAGTCTCTAATCCTTCTATTTTACAAGGACGACTTTTCATGCTTATGTCTACAAGTGTAAGGAACTTTATAGATAGAGAACAGGGAAAAGAGATAGAAGGAAAGTGGATCGAATATTGTTTTTAGTAGAGTTAGACCTTTGAATATCTAAGGCGGAGGGTCAACCTTATCGCATGGATCCATATACATCCCATATTGAGAAAGCCTTTGGATAGAGTATGCCTTGGGTAGAGTACTAGCCTCTCTTCAACAGGGGTAGGACTATGAACCAATAAACTAGAATGCTCTTGACTTTGCATATAGGTCCTGTAGTTATAGCCAGACTCTCTTACTTCCTTGAATACAGATTGTACTTCTCGATAAGATATGAGTCCTATGAGATTATTGTCCTGTTCTTACACCATAGAAGAAGTTGGGATGGTAAAGGACAAAGAGCTAAGGTACTTGCTCTTGAAGAAGAAGTCATCAATACAATGCAGCAAGTCCTTGGGGCAGTTGAATGCAGAAAGAACATGGATTCCCAGATCCACACTTTCATTCAGAAATCCACCAAAGCTCGAGAGTCCGTGGAAAAATGTGAACAAATGAAATGGAGAGGGATCCGATCCGGATGGATGCTAAGGTTGAGAATCAATCTGAAGAACCAAATGGAGAAGCTTTGAGTGATGGAATTCATAGAAAAAGGTCGCAGTGAAATTAAGGGCATTCGAACAAGACCATACAGATCTTTTACTATATCGGTCGAGTAGAAGAAGAAAGCCAAAGCCGTTCAGTGGTGAATCGGTAGATCAGAGATGCCTTCCGTCGATCGCTAAAGATATAGACCGTAAAACATAGGAATGCAGTGGTCTAGCTGCAATGGTTGGTTTTGTCTGGCCTCGACTAGAAAGTCTCAAATCACTACGAAGGATAAAGTAGGTAATGAAATTAGTACTATAAGGGTAGTAGCTGAATTAAGGGTTAAGGAGCATCGGAATCTTTCAAAGAAGGTCAAGTAAAGGTATCCATGGCCCGAGTCGGCAAGTGGGCTTTAAACACATACATAATATGCGCCAAGTCTCGACACGTTAGAAGATGAACTGACAGACAAGGGGCGAAGCGGAGTACTTGACGCCTTCTGCACAGTATTAGCAGAACAGCAGAATAAGTTGTACCCTGGCTCATGCTCAAGTCAGCAATAACTTGCTGCAATAAATCACTCAGTACTGGAAGGGATGGAGATAGAAAAGCTGGGCTAGTTCCATTCTGATGTTGAGGAGACTCGCTCGAATGGCCTTAAGTAGTTGCAACATTTGCGAAGGATTCAACAGCCTGCCTACTGTACCGCTAAGCCCTGCCTATTAATGCCATAGTTTCGGGGCAAGCTATGTGGTTCTACAGCAACCTTATTGTTCCTAAAGCGAAGCAGCAAAGAAAGTAGTAGCCGCTCGCTATGTGTGATTCGATGTTAAGACCCCTAAAGCAAGCTATAGCTATTGAATTGTTCCTAACCAGAGAGATATAGATTACGTTCATCTCATAAAGATCTTCCTTTTCACTCCTAAATAATAAACTAAACGACAATAACATAACTCCTAACGCAAAAGAGTAGCCGCTGCGATGCCTATGCTATTTTCTTTCCTATAGAGCTTGGGCCCACGCGCAAGCTCCTAGCGCAAAGCTAGTAAGTAGCCTTTCTTTTTCTTTCTCGCCAAAGAGGAAATTTCTGATGATTGGAAGGTTTCCGCTAGTTAACAAGGTGGGTAAGGCGGAAAAAGAAGGGCAAAATGGTCCCCGAAATCGATTCCGACACCCCTCTTGCTCAGTTGTTTGAAACGGAATCTCGGCGAACGAGAGCAAGGGCGAGGTTGGAAAAAAAGCCAAGGATTTTCAGTGTCACGAGCAACATCGGTTGTCATATATGACAATCCCGGAGGCCAAACAGAACCCGGTGATGACCCGTCTTCCGATGAGTCCGAAGACTTGGCACGTACCGTCTCATCAGAAGTATCAAGAACAGAACACGTCTTTGTAACCTCGAAATCTCCCCTAAAGAAGCCATAACTTAACAAAAGTACCGAAGGAAGGCTAGAGTAAGGGGGGGCTTAGTCTCGTTCCCATAGTTGCCCCCCAGAAACTTGATTTAGGAAATTTCCACCTAAGCGCCCTGAAGAGCAGTGGCTCAGTTGCAGCGCACCAACTAAGAGATACACTAAATGTATCAAAGCTCAATCGAAACGTCGAGTCACCTTGGAGTAAGTCAAGCCACATACTCAACAACGTCTCTGTCTGAACTGTGAAATCCCTAAATCGAAACACACTAGAATAACTTCAAACACTGGATCTGCGGATCTACGTGTATTCCAAAAATTGGGTCTTTGGAAGTTCCGGTTCGAGAACCTTCTCTCATAGATTCCCTTCACCAAGTCATCGCCAGCAATCAGCTCTTATCTCTTGGTGGTGAAGGGCGAGTTCCTTTCTTGTCTTGCCCAAAAACTTTTTTTATTCTCATTGGAGAAAAACTCTCTCGCGGCAAGGTTTTAGACTAAGGGCAAGCGAGATAAAGAAAGCAGCTGGCCTCCGTCTAGCGCCTTTCGGTTGGGGTCCGCCCCGGGGGGGTCGCGTCGGGTTAGATTTTTGAGTCTCGAAGGCAGTCAACGTGTCAGCCATTCTTCTCCCATTAGACTTGTAAATCCCTTGCTCTTTTTCTTTCTCTCTTCCAGTTCTCTCCCTCTACTTTATTTTAGAGGGGCGGAGAATACATACCACTCTATCAATAAAAAGAAAAAAGTCGCAATTCAGTTTCAAATGGTTTGAGCTTGGAAGCAACCTGCTATCTATCGATAGGCGAGAACAGACTGCTATTGGCTGCTTCGCCTATCTATTCTCTCCTGGCCGGCTTGGCTTGGAGACATCAGAGGAAGACCATCATCTCTATCCGGATCATAGCTTCATTCATTCGTTGAACCTTGGCTTGGGGATAACTATTAGCATTGAGGTCAATCACCACACCACCTCTATCATACATACATACGACATTACATGACGCGAGAGCGCATGGTCAACACACACCTACAGCGCCTTCGTTCCGCTTGCAGCCAATACAACCACAACCTAACTTGCATGAGATTCAACAACCGAAACTACTGGTAGTCCTTAGGGGACGGCATCCTCCTATAATAGTTAGCAGTACTGAACAAGCGAGTCATCGGTCCGGGGAAAGAAAAAAAAGGACCGCCTTTGAAAAAAAAAAAGGAACTCGTTTAACT
>NC_037291.2:7206859-7224359 GCF_000002775.5 Populus trichocarpa | reverse complement strand
GTTTACCACACGAACTATCTGATCAAGTTTTCTTTTTCCTATCACAGGCAGCTGGCCGTGTTTGATCGTCGCGTACATGCTCTGTTACAGCTTCATTCATGCGCCAATCAATTGACAGTGAAGCAGAGAAGGAAGAGTTTTGATCACCGTGTGGGTAGTCCCTGTTAGGGTTTCCGTTTCATGTGCACTAAAAAGGAAGGAAGACTGGTGCTACTATAGTACAAGCATACGAGCAAAGGACTCTACCTACCCATACTGACGAATGAAAGAAGTGAGGCGCGGATGATAGGACACAAGCGATAGCGGTTCCATTCTTGCTGTTCCTATTCCATACCATAAGCAGACACCTTTGATTCATCGACATTGGCGCTAGAGGCTCTACCCCCACCCACCAGCCCTTTATGGAGTTACCGGACCAAGATAACAAATTCCCCGATATCATAAAGAAAGTAAGAAGGGGCAAGGCCCCATTGAAAGAGAAAGCACTAAAGGACTTCTATGACGTGGCAGAAATGATCACCGTCAAGCACAAGATTCAAAGCTGGAATCTTCCTACTCTTTGGGACAGAGCATCCTATCTTGTTGATTCTCCTTTCCCACCGCCTCGAGCTCTCGCTTTCAGGGTGGATAATCTGATATAATTCACTTTCACTTCGAAAGCATCTTTTGAAATCGTTTTCCCACTTTATTGTTGTTATCCATCAATCGAAGAAGATTCATAATTCACAAGAATTTCTGACGTCCTCAAAAAGATATTTATAGCAAGCAGCACTACTACTCATTCCCGTTCGATAGGTTCCCATTCGGGGGCTTCAACCAGCATTTCGCCCCATGCATCGGGAATTGGATCAAGATCAACTGCTTCTTAAGCTTTTTGATTTGGCTCTCGAATTGACTATTGAAAAGGAAGGGATGTTGGGCGAGGTGATGGCTCTCTTTCAAGATATGCATCTCGAACCAGGTCTCCAACCGGCACTGAAATTGGCCCTGCACTGGGGCTCCCCGGTCTCAAGAACTCGAGCGTATAGGTACTGGTAGCCGATTTATTTGGATTGTATAGCTGTTGGGAAGCATAAAGATCGATCAATGTCCAGATTGCAACGCATTAAGATGTCAATGCCCAGTAGTGAATGTGTTCCCGGTGAGTCTATTCTCCTAAATGTAGTCTAAGTCCCGGTTAAGCCATTCAACGAGCCGGCATGTTACCTTCCATGAGCACGAGTTCTTCTACTCCCCCTTTTTTTAGTAGGCGCCTATTGGATCAGCATCTTCTGGATCAGTGGTTTTTCCCGCGCCTCCCGTGCATCAGGGGGAGTCAGAGTCCCAAGGGGGTCGCAGCCCTCTAAAGAGCAGCCAGCACTTGCACCTCGCTCTTATAAAGAGCAGCCTGCATCTTTATCATCTTCTAGGAACGACCAGTTGCCTACGGATTCTCCTTCATCCTCTATCGCAGCAGAGCCATCTCCATCTCTGCGCTTGAATGCCCGGCCCTGCAGCAAAGGAAAAGTTCTTTCTCTAAATCGGGCCCGGGACATTCGACGAAAAAGGATGACCCGATGTTTTGCCCTTCCTTGGCTTAGTGCTGTAGCTCAAGGGTCTTCAAGTCAAGACTTGCGATTGAAGTGAACGTTGAGGCCCACGGTCTCAAAGATTGAGAGTCTTGCCGTTTTTGGGAATTCAACAAGCTACTCTATTCCGCCTACGCAACAGGGTTAAACATCCCGAAAGTGCCCTTGCGCCCTATCCGACTACAAGAACAATCACCGCTCCCAGCTAAGACATTCTCTTCTGGCCTGGCCTTCTCTTCTATAGCTCTCACTCAATAGATCTTATTTGTTTGTTTAATTCATTCCTATCGTGCGCTAACCCTAGAAAGGGGAGCTACTATCAAGAGCTGGCTAGATCGAATTCGTTCTAATGCATTCATTCTTTATTGCTCTAAACCTACAGGCAAGACCCTTACGCTCGTACCTATATAAAGGATAACCTCGTAAAGTGATTGATGACTCAACCTTGAGTAATCCAGCAGCAGTAGCTAACTGACAACACGAAGTGCCATATCCCTATTTAGGAAGAGGAAAGCCTCCTAGCTATTCCCTCTTTACCAGCCAGACGAGCTAATTGGTTATTAGCCGGCTCCTCTAAATTACAGTTAACAACAGGACGATAGGACTAAGAGAAGAAGCTAAGACATAAGAGTCCGATAGAGGATGAGGATATAGTAACACAAGACGATCGAATGATATTAACATCACTAGGAGAATCATTTAAGAGGCACTTGAAGATGCGCTTCTTGATTCAAAGATGAGCTAACGAAAACAAGTAAGAAAAACCTGACCTTAGGAAGGAAGAAAGTAAGGACTTGACCCATCTATCTCTCTAGATAGAAGGACAGAGGCAATGAGAATGGTTCAATCTAAGACTAGCAAGGGAAAACTAGAAGCTTAGAAGCCTTATTACACTCCCAATACACAAAGGAAGTTCATAGCAGTACTTACCCTAAGATTATATCTATCCACTTGCTTGGGGGTTGGCTTCCTGCCTCTCAATTCCTTACTACATGAGGGAGAAAGCAAGGGAAAAGCAAGAAGGAAAAGTCCTAACTTTAAGAGGGGGAGCTCAGCTGGGACCAAGCACTCTTTATTTTATGGTAATATAAAGTCGGTGTCGGGTTTGTTAGGCTATACCTAGGATCAGCCTTTCTTGTACTGTTGTAAGTTGGGAAAAGGTGCCCAAAGCCAAAAGGCTATCTCCGGATTCTAGAGACTCGACCTCTGCTCTGTTCTCGTGAGCTAGGTTTCATTTAATAGATAAGGCTAAGTGTTAATAGATTAGTTCGGTCTCTGAGACCGCCGAGTAGTCGTAGGTAAGTAGCAGCTATCTCCGACCGTAATAAAAGAAAGTCGTGGTTTTTCGTATATAAATGGATCCGCCTTTTAGAGGTGCGAGAAGGTGCTAACAAAGAACCCCAGGTTCTAAGATAAGATCTATTCCTAAAAGGGTAGTCTACGAGTTTCTGGTCTTGACCTCGACCCCAAGGCAAGAAGGAGAGACTTCCCGCGCCCTGAATTGAATAAGTAAATTAACTCTATGTCGAGCTGCTCCTCTGGCGCCTTTCTCCTGAGCTAGGCTCAAAGTCGAGTGTTTTTAGGCTGGAAATGGATCGCCCTTTCCTGTCCTGAAAGTGGAGATAAGGGGGTTGTTTCTACAACCCCAGATCTATTTATAAGAGGTAGGCTACGAGTGTCTAGTACTGACCAATGGTGGCCGTGCTTTCCAACAAAATCCCCTGGGAATCTGTCCCCGAGCGTGCTGGCTTTCCTACTATATGTAGAGATCTCTCAGTGGCTTGGTTCTCGTGGAGCTAAGCTAAAAGTCGGTTGTTGGGTCTAAAAAATCAAAGGCGGGCTTAACGGGGCAGGACACCTTACCTTATCGGACGGGGTTGGCTTGAAGGCTTGGAAACTTTATTTGATTGGCGGGGTTACCGCACTTCTCCGTCAAAGCACAGGGAAATAGTGAATCTTTTCATTTCCGGAATGAGATGAGGTCCTACCTTTCATAGTTACCTTAGCCCGGTAAACCCGACATAGTTAGCCCGCTAACTCCGATTCCTATCCTAATAGATGGGCACAATCGAAGGACAAGAAGAAGGAATTAGTTTCCCTAAACTAAATAGGGTTTCTTTGTCTATGTCCCAGAATCTCTCTATCCCCGGGGGCAATAGCACTAGAAAGAGCAGGGGCATATCTAAGTCCACAAATGATTGTATAAGAGACTAGTCGGCTGGCTATTGTTCCTAGAGTAGTGTGCCCTACTAATATAGTAAGCGGGTGCTCTTCCCTCACTAGGGTTCTACTGACCGAGGGCGAGTAAGCTCCATCAACCTCATCAATCAACATCGTGAGGGATCATGGATTTCTGCGAATGAAAGGACGCGACTTGGCAATCGATGGTTCCATGATTGGCACGTGGCCTCCAAGGTCTTTCTCAATAGAGCTCCACAAATCAAATAGGGGTGGAGAAACCAAGGCTTTCGGTCCCTATCAATGGGTAAATCGGGGTAGACCAGCACTATTACCTTAGTCTTCAAAAGACCTTAGTCTTGTAAGAGAACATTCAATCACAGTCCATGCTTCTGATTTACTTAATTTACACCTTCTTGCTACAAAAGAAGGCTAGACACCTTTGAAACTTGGAATCTTTCTTCTAGTAAGATAGCAGGCTAAATCTAACAGCATATTCTATTCTGAAAGTGCCAAAAGGCAAATAGACAGACTTTTTATAAAAGCTTCTACCTCAATCCCTATTATAGCAAAGGGAAGAGCTCCGAGAAAAGAAATAGACGCCTCTTTTCTTGCCAATGAGAGCACGCTTGGACTTTCAATCATTGAGTTCAGATTCAAGAAGGGCATGAAGCTTTGGCTCAGTACAGTAGCATTTGACTTTGGGAAAGAGAATCGATAGAATCGATCGCTTACCTTGCTTTGGCATGCCAGAAGCATTTCGCTGTGGTTCTCATTGATTGAGTAGACTTTCTTGCCTACTCTAAGACTCAGGCTAAAGACTCTATTGGATCCCCATCCTCCTTCTTTTATTGAGAATCTCCGTCAGGGTACAAGCGCGGAACTGGTGATTCGATTCTTTCAAGTCGGCAGTCCCATCCCATATCTATATTGTGTTGTTATTGGTGTAAGGATTCCAAATCGTGTGTGTAAAGGGCAATGCCTAATGTAATTTAATTTGTTGTAAGATTTCTCGTCCTGATTTTCATTTATTCTTTTCCGAGTGAGGTGCCCCATTAGTTATGGTTCCCGAACGATCGTCATCCTATATCTTCTTGTCTTTACTTTTTTCCTAGCCTTCCAGCTTTCTAAGCTTTCGGGTAAAGGGACTCAGATCGAGGGGCTAAGGATTCTTTTTGTTGTAATCCCTTATCGCAAGGGCCATTGACTTCGACTTCTTTTTTGAGTCTAAGTTATAACTCCTCTCCCGAAGCAAGAAATTAGCTTTTTGTTGGTTGTGCAATTTCAGTTTATCCGGTCGTTGATGTGTGAGGAGCGATGTCAGCCCTTTTTCTTATTGTAAGCGGCTTGGCAGCAGTAAAATAGGATACCCTCTTATAGAAGCTACTAAGAGCATAAAATTCTTTACCCTTTCCTTGTCCAAAGCATTCTTCCTTGCAGCTACAGCCCTATTCGAACACTGATCTACTACCTCCTATTACTGTAGAATATCAATATAAAGATCAAGAATAGGAATCCATAAAAGAAAAGGACTAGAAGGAGTAGGATAAGCTAGGGCCTTGTTTCTAAAGGTAGCGCTAGCTAAGTAAGGTTTGCTGCTGCTAAGGCTACGAACTTAGGAAAAAATTAAGCTATTCTATGGACAAGGAAAAGCTTGACGAGTGAAGAGCAAAAAAGAAGGCCAGACTGTTGCCCGGCTGACAACCTGGCTTTGAATAGGAAGGAGATGAAGAGAGTTAGAACAGAAGAAAGCCAAGCTGGAGTTGGCGGTTTGAGCCCTGATATCTTGTTCGTTTCTAAAGCAAAACGGGAGCTAAACCAGGGCCGCTATTCTGATTCTGAAAGAAAGAGGCACCCTAATCTTGGACGAGCGAGACAGGGGCCATGTAGCTAAGCGGGCTAGGCTCTATTGAGCGGAGGATCGCCTTTTTTTACTATAAGAGCAGGATACCATACGTAGTCTCCGTCTTTGTCGAACAAGTGGGTGGCTTGGTAAGCAAGCAGGCGCCAACTTCCAGTTCAGACTTCAATTCTTCTTTAAACACAACATGAAATCATTTCTTTTATGTTTGATTATAACAGAAGTGTTTTATAAGAGATAAGAACTTGCTTCGCTCGACTTGAGTTGGGAAGAGTCCTATTCATTTTCCTATGAAAAAGTCCCGTAATGCTTGTATGCTCTTCCTGAACGGAAGGAGCGGTTCCCTTACTCGCTTGCTAATTATAGCCGGAACGAAGGCACGGATTCTATACCAAGTCTTTCCTATTCTCGTTTTAGCCCCCTTCTCTAAGAATAAGGTGAGCTTGTTTGTGTTCGGGCTTTCGACACCATATACTAGTGCTGTTGCGGGCTGGGATTGTTGTTATGCTTTTAGCTGAGTGCTTTCCGATCTTCCCGAAGTCAGACTACTAACGAGCTCCGCACCAGGGCTCAAACCCTGTCTCAAGGAAACAATAGCCCCACAACCAAAAGGCTTTCCGAGAGATACAAGAGAGATGGTTAAACTAAGGGTAGGCCTTGCCCTTTGCTTACTATATATAAATATAAGGGCGCTTATGCTTCTTCCTCAAACAAAGACGATCGCGCCCATCTCTTCAGAAAGAAAGCCTGAACGCCCTTGTTCTGCTTTTCTCGATTCTGCTTCTAACCGGTCTAACCAACCGCTACAAGCGGGCAGGAAAGAGATGTGGTACTCAAGTCAAGGCGATGGATCACTATCACTATAGATAGATGCTTTCCCTGGACTGTGTTCAATGGCACCTGATATGCCAACAAGGGCTTAATAAGAGATCTTGCATGTTTTAGAGGGTGCTTCTTATGTCTTTCCATAAGCAGAAGTAGAAGTAGAGCTGCTCTTCCCCTATTCTTAATCCTACTTCTTATGTCTGTCAACACAACATGAGCCCAGCCCCTGGTTCAATCGATATATAGGCCGAAAACGGATTTCTGGACAAATGAACAGACCTTTCCTTACTTGACTTGCCAACCGGTAAAACCAGTAACCAAGTTCATGCGTCAGTACCACGTCCAGGATCTTAGGAAAGGGGAAGCTCAAATGATTTTTAATGGGATGGGCGTAACCCCCTAGTTAAAGAGGAGGCCGCCGAGGGACGAAGGCTAAAAAGAAATATCTCTTTTGGTTCTTCGGGTAAGTCTATCTATTGTATCCTCGCTATAGTGTTTTGTCGCTCTTGTTGTCTTGGTTAAGATAATAACCTGCTATCTTGTTTGTTTTTCTCTGTTTTTGTCGAAAAGTTCATCATGATAATTGCTTGGTATTAGCAAATAGGCTTCCATCTTTTTTTGCGGGGAAGCACTCTAAACGTAGACAGATGACATAGCCAGCCCGGGGATATCTTATTAATCATCTCCGTGGGAATTTCCATCCAAATTAGGTCTGTCTATAGGCTGACCTTTTCGGATTAGCCACGAAATGAACCAATCCAATCAATGTTCATAAGTCCACCTATGCTTTCCCTACTTACCCTGACACAGCTACTTAGCTCTAGCTTCGGCCGATCCTTCGTCATATGCTTAGTCAAAACCACTCTTGCTACGAAGAGAATGAGAGAGTCCCTTTTTTCGGGGATAGGCAGGATATCTTGGTTTGGGAAAACTGGTTAAAAAGAGTAAGACTCCTCCCTCAGTGGTTTTTGCTTTTGGATTCTATAATGAATCGCTACTAACTAGAAACTCGAATAGTTAGCCTGGGCTAATAAGAGGTACCATGTAAGTAAAGCCTTTGATACTTTATTACTAATCCATTAAGGCAGTCTTGGTAGCTAGGGTAAGAGCTAGGAATAGATGTATTGAAAGTTTTCACACTTAAGAGAGTTAGAAGCAAAGTCAAGTACGTGGGAAAGCTAACCCATCAAATTGGAGTGCTAAAGTAAGGAACGAACCTAGGCTAGCTTTCCTAAAAAAGAGGTACTTATATTTTCAAATACGGAATTGCGCTTTCCTCACTTGCTTACACCTTAGCCCTTAGACCTACCGTGGAAATATCTAAAGCCCTCACTAGCCCTCTTGGCTCACAAGGAGAAGGAATAGCACTGGCTGGCTAGTAGGAGTCCTGGAAATGTCACCGGAAATGGCTGAACCAGAGCTCGCATGCTCGTATAGAGGCCCTCGGTTGGATCGACGACATAGAAGGGCTATAGACTGACACTAGCTTCCTACCTGTTGTAACCCTTACACCAATGGACTTCCTTACAAGAAGCACTCCGGAAAGCTACTCCAACTCGATGGCTTACAGAGCTTAGCTTTTTTCTGCAACTGGAACGAAGACTGGTCAAACCCACAGGGAAGACGTATTTTTATACGCTTGCCTCAGGACTCCAACAACTGGCTATCCAATAAAGGCAGAATCAAAGGCAGAAGCAACCTTCATATCAGCATAACTCACTAATAAGAGGCTATAGTAATGACCATGACACATATAGGAAGAAAAGGAAGTTGAACTGTCCGCAAATAGGACTATAAAGACAACGGAAACTGGATCAATGCCAATTGTAGAAGGAATGGGGTCCTCCAACTATGGCCCAGAGCACTGGGACCGAATGTAAATAGCCTGAGACCGCCTTAAGGCGCTTAGCCCTCTCTCTTTCCTCTCCTTCTCATTAACACTCGAGTCAATTCCTCTCATTCCAGGCATGAAGAAACTAGGCTCCTTTGCGAGCTAGTCCAATCAATGCTTTCCTTTTGGTACCAGATCTTCATCTTAATAGAAGATAATTGCCTAAAGGGGCAGAGACAGACTTCACTTCCCAATAGACTTGTAAACTTCCAGATTGGTACAGGTAACTTAGAGAGAGTCGAGATAGCTTTATCTTTCTATGTTGATAGATAGCTGGGCATGTCAACCCGGGAACTCTTCTCACAGAGAAGCTTTCTTGGCGGTCGCTTCATTAGCGTATGGTGAGATAGGCTCAGCTGTCAAATCGGAATCGAAACCGATGGGAGGCACAGGCTGGTGCTCCTGGCGAGAGTATTGGTTCGCAGCTACTGCCCCGCTCCGTCAAACTTGATCTCGGGTTCGAATCTACAATAAACCTCTCTCCATCGACTCTGGTGGAGATAATTAATGGTAACATCTGGCCTTCTGGTCATAGTTTATAAGCTATGACTTAATAGAATCTTTATTCTGGTATACCGCTCTTGAGAGCGAAGCAGCATAAACTACACTTACCATTTTCTCATGGAATGGACTTGGCTTTTGTCTTCGATCTATACTCAAAAGTCTCTTTATTATCTTTCATTTATCGTTTACGGATTTTGTTTTTACTTTCTTATTCAGCAATACAATAAATACCTTGGCGGAGTCCCCCCACTGGAGTCCCAAAGTATCGACCAACTCCGTATTACGTTTGTGGCAGTTCTAAAGCTTTATTTGATTGCCCTTGGTGAAAGACCGCCAAGCCAAAGTGGCACACTTGGGAAGAGCTTGCCCACGAAATCCACAATGGGTCAGAGAGCAGGGAACTCCTCATTTTTTTAAAAACAAAAGTTAAGTTAACAGACATAATGAGGTAACCCAGCATGCTCTTCTCATTCTTTTGAAATGGAGATTTCCTCATCGACCCGACCCTGAGCGTCCATGGAGTTTTTCGGATGTCGAATGACGTTCGTACTGGAGTTATAACATTTGAATTTCTCTTACATTCCACATTCCCGAAATGGATCCTCTTAAATATTTCACATTTTCTATGATCATCTTTATTTTAGGTATTTGGGGAATCCTCCTTAATAGACGAAATATTCCTATTATGTTAATGCCAATTGAATTAATGTTATTAGCTGTGAATTTGAACTTTTTGGTCTTTTCTGTTTCTTTGGATGATATGATGGGTCAATTATTTGCTTTATTGGTTCCAACGGTGGCAGCTGCGGAATCCGCTATTGGGTTAGCCATTTTCGTTATTACTTTCCGAGTCCGAGGGACTATTGCTGTAGAATTTATTAATAGCATTCAAGGTTAAACATGACTCCTAGAGAATTACCAAAATACGAAGTTATCTTCT
The DNA here is from genome assembly GCF_000002775.5 of Populus trichocarpa. Classification (NCBI taxonomy): domain Eukaryota; kingdom Viridiplantae; phylum Streptophyta; class Magnoliopsida; order Malpighiales; family Salicaceae; genus Populus; species Populus trichocarpa. Next base: position 7,214,592 of record NC_037291.2, on the reverse strand, counting down.
CCTTTCGTTCTCTTCTTTCTTTTTGATTCATACTTGGTTGGCAGGAAAGGGCCTTTCTCGCTGGGCGAGCGCATCTGATTCTAGCGCAAAGGAAGCCTTTCTCTGCATATGTATGAATTTCCGCATGCGTCTTATTTTCTTTTTTTCTTTCCTTCCCGTTCAGTTGCTGAAAGATAGAGATAAGCTTTCTAAATGAGATTGATTTCCACGAGTATGCAGGCTAGAAAGATGTTATTTGCTGCTATTCTATTTATTTGTGCATTAAGTTCAAAGAAGATCTTAATCTATAATGAAGAAATGATAGTAGCTTGTTGTTTTATAGGCTTTATCATATTCAGTCGGAAGAGTTTAGGTAAGACTTTCAAAGTGACTCTCGACGGGAGAATTCAGGCTATTCAGGAAGAATTGCTGCAATTCCTCAATCCTAACGAAGTAGTTCTTCTGGAATCCAATGAACAACAACGATTACTTAGGATCAGCTTAAGAATTTGTGGCACCGTAGTAGAATCATTATCAATGGCACGCTGTACGCCTAAGTGCGAAAAGACAGTGCAAGCTTTGTTATGCCGAAACCTAAATCTTAAGTTAGCAACACTTCTAAATGCCACTTCTTCCCGTCGCATCCGTCTTCAGGACGATCTAGTCACAAAGTTTCACGTCTTAGTGAGTGCAGCATTTTCCCCCTCCTGCTTGTTGAAAGCTAAAAAAGTAGAACTCATTCGAGAGGGCTTGGTGGTCTTAAGAAAGGTTCGGGTGGGGGGTTCTCTTAAGAATAAAGAGGATGAATAGAAGATAATTCATCTTCATGCTAACAGAAGAGCGGATCCAATACCAAGACGACTTCTTTCTCAGGAAGTGCAGCAAGTACTCACGAATTTTTTGAATGCCCCACGAGTGAGTTGCCAAGTGCCCCCTAGGAGGGCAGTCTACCACAAGATCGAGTTGGAGCCTGGAGCCAAACCCCCTTCTATTTAGACTGGGGCTAGGTTTAGCAGATGGCCCCCAACTAGCATCTATTAGTTAAGGAAGGGGATTCGCTCAGGAAAGAATTTCAGGAAGTCATCACGACCTATTTAGAGTCCAGCCTCCAAGGCAGTTTTTCTCTTGCTGGGGAAAAGATTGGGGAGCCCCTGTTTTCTTCCAGAAGAAGCGGGAGCAATTGAGTCCCCAAGACCAAGGGTGACGGAAATGCTTCTCGACAGATTTTCAGCAACTAGCTAAATTGGATAGGGCGAGACCGTCACGTCATAGGATCTGTCTCATCGAAGAAGTTGTCGACCAACCTAGTCTGACTATTCTTCTTTATTTTATTTCGCGAGGCTCTACAAGACAAGCCGAAGCTCAAGAAGTAGGGCTATCACAACAAATATGGGGCTATTGGTAGAAGCCTTACGCCAACTAAGGGCCTCTTCTCTTACTATATATCTTTTCTTTCTTTTTCCGCTAGATCCCATAACGCATAAGGCTCCAAAGCGCCTGTCGATAAGCGAAAAGCTGCTCGGGAAGAGCCGCTCACGAGGAGGAAAAGGTTCGTGATCATAGAGCTCGACCATGTCACAAGCCATTGAGAGAATTCATTCACTATTACGTGACTCGTCATTAGCCGCCAAGACTCGTCAGGCTATCGCGGAACAATGGAAACTCTTATTCGCCGAGACCTGTATGAAGGTCTACCAAACCCAAGGATCCTAAAGTCATGCCAATCCCATGGGGCAGGATCTATCGGAAAGGGTGACGAGTCGGTCAATGGAGATCCTATGCTGTTGAGCCCGGTCTGAGCGTATCAGTACCACAACAGTTACTGAGGGCTTTTGAATTGGCTCATGAACTCATGACATGATTATGCCCATGTCTAGGTAACGTTCTTTCTTGTTGGCTATACTATACTATAGGCGTAAATGATCAGGTTTCTAAACCAGCATTAGCATTTAGCCCAGCATAACCTTTTGGGTTGGGATCTTTCTCGTGCAGGGCTTCCTTCTCCGGAATCCCGATTTTTAACCAGACATCGAGACTCGCCTCGCGGTTTTCCAAGCCCTCGATATCCGTTCCCAACTGCTTGATCTCACCACGCTCACTGAAGACCGTCACTTTAGACTCTCCGCCTTTAGACTTCCCATAAGATCAGACGAAGAAGCCGACGATGGGTGGACCGGGTTAGAAAGTGTCTATCCGTCCTTTGGTCTGCTAGATCGATGGTACCGCTCGGAGTAGATCAGTAGACCAGGTGAACCGAAGTGAGTCTAAAGACTACGTAAAGTGGGAATCAGGACAAAGAAAGAGCCCCACCTTTCTTCCGGGAGCTGCTTCTTGTTCACAGCCCCTAGCTCGACTAGCTCATCATCATTTCTGTTTTCATGAATGGGGGCAGTTGCTGCTGCTTGGCACCAAGATGCCCGAGTGCGCCATGGTACGTCTGACCTTTCTGGTGAACTTGCCCACCTTCTTTGGTGATTTATTGCGCCCAAGATGAAGAGCTCTGACTTTAGCGGATAGACCCAATCCCACCGAAGAAGCGACGGGCTATCTTTCTTCCCCTTTCGAATCTTCCTAATTATAGTGACGGTAGCCTTTGAATCGGCTCTTGTCTTAATTACCGAAAAGCTACCTTTCCAAGAGTCAGGAGAGCCCGGAAAGTGACTGAACGACCTTCTCCTAGGGACTTCCCTGTCTCAGGTCCGATTCCTACTGACTTTTTTCTTGGTTTACTCGGACTTTTTACTCGACTTCTCTCTATCTTCTTCAGTCATCTTGGTGCCTTGAGCTGGGAAAACTCCTCAATCGGCGGGTATGGGATCGATTTCATTTAAGATGCCCTTCTCTGATCCTTCTCATTCCGTGAAGGCCTTTCCCACTCTTGACAAAGGGCTTCCATTGGGATTAGTTGAAAAAGTTGAGTTCTCAGCTCCTTCTCTCTTCTCCTTTTCCTGACTTTCTACTCCGGCTACAGAGCCTTATAAATGCCATGAAGCTTAGCCGAACTACTTGGCTTTGGCTCGGCTCAAAGAAAGAACTGGGTCACTGAGCCCTTTTGAGGTAAGAAGAGCTCCTATTTGAACTAACATCGGATACCTGCTTTAAGAAGACTTGCTAAAGGGAGCGCTGTCTCTCTTCTGTGTAAATCCGAGATTGGATTGAGAGAAAAGGGCTGGGCCAAGCCTTGATTCATCTCTCCTTTAATTTAATGGGTTCACTCGATACCTCGATACAAAGGGTCTAAGACCGCACGGGAATGCATCAAGTCAATTCAGGATCATCAACATTTCTTAGACCTTGATCTTAAAGAGAGAGAAAAAAAGCGGTGACTTCAGCGACTTGCTCTCATTCTTTGCTCGAACAAAGGACTTAGCTGACTGGTCGCACTCAATAATGCTAGTTTAGTTGGCTTCCTGCCTTGATCGACAGCGCACTCTGGGGGGATGCCTCTTCCAACAAGGGATCCTATCCACTCAAGCGCATTGGATCGTTGGTTAGCGTGGGCATCTCACTCCCTCCAGCATTGCGAATGTCACATTGGGCGTCGGGCCGAGTGAACCCCTTTTGATAGACGAGCTTAAGCTAGGTTCAGAAGAGATAGATGGGTGTGTAGAATGTGATACCTCATTTCGATGCATAGCCCTTTCATCAGTATGGGGCGAAGCCAGGAGGAGGGGCCCTTCTTACAGCCCTAGTCTCAGGCCCGATGCGAAGAGATAAGCTTATAACGATCGTGACCTTCAAATGGGTTGTCTTTCCACTAATGGAGAAGGAGCAAAGTAACGTAGTGAAGGTGGTAGGGCATGGCCCATCACACTGTTGGATTCTCCCGATCTTTGATGAGCTCATTCAAAGACTTCACCAAAAGCAAACTCTCGATCAGTGAGCCATGGAGTTGATGCTTGCCTTCTGAAGCAAATGCCCTAGCCCCATCCAAAAGGCTCTTTCTTCGGGCTTCTTTAGCTAGTTCTACCATAATAGGATTGGTCCACCGGATTGCCCATGCCAGCTCTTCCGTGTGCTTGTGCCAGCGGAGCTTTCCCACGATCGGCAGCACAGGAGAATACATGCCAAGGTGCTTAATTAATGCGCAAAACAACTCCCTCTAGCTTCTTCCCCCTCGCCGACGAGTCTATGGAAACGGGGAGGGTATTTCCATGCCATCGATGCCTATAAGGTAAGGTCAACCCAATCCCACACTCCCTTCTGCCCTGCTGGATAGGTAGTTGGAGAGAACCCAGTTAGCCTGTCACTCGCACACCCTTGATTATGCCCTTCTAGCCTCGCGTGTATAACGCGTGTATAAGAAGGTAGGCTTACTCTGAAATGCCTTGAGAACAGCGGAGTGAACTTCTAACTCGTGGAAAGAAAAAATGGAAAGAGCATACCTTATATATAAATAATAAAGGCTAGGGCATTTACCAATGAAGGAAGCGGAGCACCTAACCGTCAGTCTCAGTCTGAGCTCTCTGGAGCTATTCGTGTAAGCCGGGTATTCATAAGAGCAGTTCCTAGCCGCATAGACTTTGACTTTTCTTAGTAGGGCGAGACAAGGGATAAGGCAATCAGAGTAGGCTTTTACCGGCTGGGCGCCTTTTTTCTGGGTCTGTTTTCCTCCTTTCTTTGCCGGAACTCCTACGCCCTCAGATGGGGAAGGAAAGTCAGAGATGGTTAGCGGCTCGAAGAAAGATCTCCTCCGAAAGAGGAAGTGAAGTTACAAGACGGCGGACGTGTAGGTGCAAAGTAGGAAGCTGCCTGGCCAAATAAAGCAAGCCTAGAAGCAAGTAAAGGCGTAATCAGATGCTTCCTCAGGCGGATTTTACTAAGCAGGTGAAGAAGATGCGGGACAGCTTAGATTATAGGTGACATCGCTAGCCTTTTCATTCAGTCCGGTTTCCGCCAAGTTTCCTTCTCAGGAGAAGCTGGGTCGCCTTTTGCCGGGAATTCCTACCTATAGGGGGGGAGGTTAGATTGCACGATATAGAAGCATTCCATCATCAATCCTCGTGAAACATTCAATTTAGAAAGGCTTCAGAAAGTTGTCTTTGGCGCCTAGTCTTCAAGTTCTTCTTCAATGTCAATTGTAACTTACTCCAATGCTTTCTTTCACTCCAATGCCACCTCGTTCCTATCTTCTTTTGAGAATACCGGAACATCCTCTGCGCCGTGCCCTGGATATGCCATTTCCGCCTAACCCGAATCTCTTGACTGAGCTGCATTCTTTCCTAACTTGACTTTCTTGTGATGAAAGAATTTCCGAGGTATGCCCTCATCTCCGTCTTAGTCAGTAAAGCTAATCCCCAAAGTTCAAGAAAGACTCCTTTCCGGCTACTCTGGTTTAGTCTTTCCTATCCTTGGCGTCGAGTAAGTACCGGAATCACTCCTATAAAAGAAGTAGGTTTTTGAACTCCCTAACTTCGAAGTCAAGTCAATCTCTAACCCTACCCGATTCGATTCTTTCTTTCCCGGAAGAACTGTCTTTCTTTTCAACTGAGCTGCATTTCCAATCCGTTTAGTCGGTCTCGTACCCAAGTTCCCTTATTTGTTTGCGTAACACTCTTGATATTGAAACCAGAGAATAAGCTTACCGCTCTAAGTCGATCTATTATTCTCTTTCCCTCCAAACCTTCCTAGTCGAGCTTCCACCGCCCCTAAAGAAAGAGATGGGAGCACATCCGTAACTCAACGAAACGACTTAGGGGCACTCATCTCATGGATACCCCTTCTTTTCTTGAGCCAGAGTTGGGGCTTTTGCGGCATCTAGTTCAGTATCAGATAGAGCAGATAGTTCAGTCCCTTGGCAAAGAAGGTTGACTTCTCTGTCACTTCCGTACTTCTGTAACTTCACTGAAAGCAGAGGAAGAGTAGGACTAGGAGTGGGAAGCACCTATATTTGGCACGTATCAATAGCAGTAGCTTTAGCAGTAGGAGTAGGAATAGGCCCAATAGACTGAGATTAGTGGGTAGCTTTAGTGGCTTGTTTAGCGATTGCGCATTGCCGTGCTTTGTTTAATAAGGATTTCTTACTCTTAGGCATGAGAGGAAGTAAGCATTTCGCGTTCTGGGAAAGGAAGGAAAGAAGAGTTAACAGGAGTAGCAGGTAATCTCAGATCAGGTTACTCCAATTCATTCAATTTCTTCATTGAATGTGTAGTAAGAATGGCTTGTGCAATAATAATAAAGATTGGAAATTAGCCCTAGATTCAGTCTCTGGTATGAGATGAGTGTATGGTGATACAAATTTCCTATATCCTGAAAGAAGTTGCTGAAAAGCAGTCGAAGAAGGAGGAGGGAAGCTGTAGGGGGTAGACAGGAGCGGTAGAAGACTTCCTTCCTTTCTAGCTCTGTAGGGAGGGAATGCCAAAGAATAGTCTAACTGAACTGTTAAAAAGAATAGTATAGAAAAGACTCCTTACGCCGACTAAGCACTTACCAGAGAGCTAACCTCAGTGAAAGGTTAAAGCAAGGAGAGCAGCAATCGTCTGAATGCCGTCTTCATTCAGTTGAATGCCGCAGATGGTCTTCTCCATAATAGGAAAGGGAAATGCTCACTACTAAGAGCGCATTCTTCCTTACTTTTCGCTACCGCAGCAGATGTTTAGGGGAAGACTGTCAGATAGCTTAATGGGATGAAGGACTAATTGCCCGGTCTTCTTCGCTCAGTGGTCCTCCTCTGGTCCCAGTCGATTCCTAACTTCGCTATCCCTTTCAGGAGAACCGCTAAGCCAGCCTGACTCGGATGAGTGAAAGAGTTGCTATCAGAGTGAATTGTTAAGAAATATCATAAGAGAACAAATAAAAGAATGATGCCTGACTTCAGTCAGTCAACTGCCAATTAGGGCGAGGCCTACCTCCTATCAGAACGATTGGATAAAAAGGGGGAATGAGAATATGGTTTTCGACCTTCCAAGATGGCTAATTCATAAAAAAAAATGCCTTTCTTCTTTCTAAGTAAATAAGTAACTTCGTGTCCAAAGAATGGGCATCAAGCTGATGATTTGCCCTTCGATTCCGATCTTCGCGCAATTTATGTAAAGAACGTTCTTTTCTGGGAAGCTCTTGCTTATACGTGCTGTACGACTCAACAGCACGCTCTCAAAACAGGGAAACCGGTGCAAAGCATTCTTCTTTCTGATGTCCCTGGGCTCCTTCTGGCGCTTCAAAGGATGGCTAATTAAAGTAAATGCAATGATTTTCTCTTCCTAGAAAGGTTGTTAGGCTTAGGGTGAAATTGGAGTCTGATAAAGCTGTTTTGGAGGGGGCATTTCTTCTTGATAGAGTCTGGTAGGTGGTCGGCCATCAGAACAATGGGGACATTAGTCCTTTTTGTAAAGCGGCGTAGATAGGGAACTGTCCACTTCTCTCTTTATGACTAAACCCGCTAGAAGCTCGTTAAAAGGTGAGATAACTGCTTCTAATTCACTCGAAAAAGGTACCTCCTATCCATGGTCTTAAGCTGAGATGCGTAAAAGAAGGTTACTCTAATTCCAAAGCCGGGAAAGACTCGTTTTTTCCCTTTGTTTCTGCTTCGATTCTTTGGTTATGAAAAGCCGTTAATTAATTAAAATGAAATGAAGTAGTAGTAGTGAGGCGTCAGTACGGAGTTGCGTCAGCTGTAGATATAGACTAGGCTAAGGGAGGGACTTCATCTCTTCTATTCTCTTTACTTACATACACCTTACACTTCCGCTGAGTCTAACGAGGCTCGGGTGCGGAGCCTTCCACTGTGAACCGAGACTACGCAAAGGTATAACACC
>NC_037291.2:7184359-7201859 GCF_000002775.5 Populus trichocarpa | reverse complement strand
CTATTCCTATGAAATACCAGACAAAAAGTAAGGATCTTAGAAGGGAAGGGGTATAATGAAATTCATGAAATTCTTCGATCCCACAGAAATGATCCGTTTTATTTGACTGATGGAGACAACAAATAATTAGTTATAACAAATTAATATAATTTTTATAAATAATAATAATACTAAATAATAAAAGAAAAGAACTTGATTTCGCTCTCCTTCCTTCTAGTAAAGATCACTTCCTGGTTCGATCAGTTTTGAAATGAGATCCACTTCCCCCTCCTACTAAATTAAATAGTACAACCTTCTCTTAAAGTAAGAACAGGATTCCGGGTTGCTCTATCGGTAAAGAAATTCTATTACCGGACGGAGAAAAGAGAACTAACTAACCGTCAACCCTTAGATCTCTGGTCGGCTATCGGTAAAGGAACCTTCTGGCCGGTTAGGTTAAGCAAAGCAGGTAACCGTCACCGGGGTTTATTCGTGAAAGTCAGCTCTGACCGGGCTCTGGAGATGAATACCGATAGAGCTTACCGGATGCACCATCGACCTCAGACAGCTCGCCCGTGCGGGGGAAGAACTAAAAAGAAAAAAAAAACGTAGTGAGTGAGCAAAAAGCAAATACCAATGAAGACCAGACCTGGAATTTCAAACACGAAAACGTAGTAGCCTAGCCGGGGAGGGATCTTCTCCAGCTCCACTCCTTGTTATATAGTTATAGAGTGGAAAACTACGCTTAAAATTCAAGCCATGAAAGTGAATTTTTGGATTAGAAAACATGGCCTCGGAGACCTTTCCTAGGTGGATCGAAGAGCTGCTAACAAAAGGGCGAAGTCGAGATGGATTCACACATAAAATAGACGTGGACGGATGGAAAGCCCGGAGACCAGAGACCGGAAGAAAATATCCATTTTTTGGAAAAGACAGAGATGAAGATTGAGCCAATGTTTTAAAAAATACCCATACCATAAGCAGATTCCACTTCTATTTATTATAGATTCTATATTTTGCACCTTCAAAAGAGATCTCGAAGGGAACGGGGTATATTGAATTACCAGAAATCGATTCATGTGTACTTCTTGCTGCTTCAGGGAAAGAAAGATAGAGGAACTAATTCAAGACAGTCATTTTGGACGGGAAGAGTATGACATATTCCAGGGGCAGATGCCACTTCCACTTGAATTAAGGAATGAGCGTGGTGCGGGGTATATTACATACAATAATAAGAATTCTTGTTTCGCTACAGCCGTACCTCCGTACTCTGATTTGACAGCTCGAAAGGGAATAGATGTTCCATCAAATGGATGAGTGTACCGTAGTGGAGATATTGATTTGGTAAACGGAGGACCCCAAAGACCGGCATCTATTTTATAAAAGAAGAACTGGATTGACCAGACAGCGTGACCGTTGACCAGCCAACCGGCAAATACATTTCATTTATACATAAGGAAGGATCCAGCTGGTGTGCCACACCTCCAACTCCAACTACTACAGGAAAGACCCCCCTCTCATGAATCAATTTGATGGATCTTCCTCTTTTGGAAGTTGGAAGTCCCGCCAACCGGTGGCTCTGGTTTACCATTATGATTATTTACCGTCCTCCTCTACCTCTATAATTGGATTAGTGGTACTACTTTACCCTAAAATGAGTATGTTGTTGTTAATATTCCTTAATTCTTATTATGTTGGTACTTTTTCCAATGCTATTGAGAATTCTGCTTATTCATATGCATGTGTTATCCCTAAATCCCCATCAAAGTCCAAATCCTCAAAAACTACCCATTCTGAACGTTGAACGTTTTCCTTATGTCGCAGCAACCAGCTAGCTAGAACTAGAAGAAGAAGGCGAGCTAGCAGATGAACTAAGCAGCATACTTTATATGTTGAATAGAAGGAATGAAACCGACGTACCGTAGGCGGGTTTCTTAATGAAAGAACGAAACCACCGCCCGCAGCTGCTCCTCCAACGCCAACGGCTACTGATTGTGTCAGCCATTCCTTTCTTCTTGCTATTGATATAGTGGAATTCATTCCCTTATATTGACAAATCCGTTTTTTTCAGTTAAAGTCTATCTCTAAACGGGGATTGATGAAGAACAGCTCCAAGAGACTTTAAGCCATAACTCACCCTAGGCCCAGCCCCTTAAACAATATATGAATAGTTACAGCCCCTTACTCTATGAATGTAATGTTCACCTTAAGTTCAGGTTAGGTTACCGATTTCCCGCGTTCTGTTCTTCTTCACTTTCAAATAACCTATTTTGATGGCACGATTGGAATTACCCGAAACACCCGGTAAGGTGAGGAGCACATATACATATTCTCGCAGATATCGCCCCGAAAAAAGGACCAGGATTGATGAGGATTGACCAAGACCGAAGCTCCCTAGCTCAAACTAAGATCTTGGCTTCCCTTCCTTCGCTCATTGGGTATGCTCTGCCTTTCCTTTATTAGGAAAATAACGAACTCATTCTGATTTGAGCATTAAGTCAATACAAAGTGCTGTTGGTCTTATCGCTTCAACAACCTAAGCCAAGTAGGTCCTATCAAGCAGGGAGCTACTACTAACATCTTTTAACAACTATCTGCCTAACCAACGTGACTTCCTTAAGCCAGTCCCTTCCCAGTGCTCTGGACGAAGGCTTTTTAACCTTTAGACTTGAAAGCACTCCCACTAACCCTTCGCGCTCCTCATTCCTTCATACCCGGCAAAGTCCGCCTTAGAAGATCCGATCCCGACGCCCTCTTCTTCTCGGAAACGAGGAGCCCTAGAGCCTTCTGAACGAAAACCTCCTTTTTCAACAAATACGCTCTTCCATTTAGGCTAGGCCCTCTTTCTTTTATACGCTTTCCTTTCAACTTTAATACCGAAGACCTCAACGAAAGAACTAGGGCTCTTAAATCAACTACACTCAGGGGCGAGACAGGAAAGAGAGCACCGGATGATTGAACACTATAAATATCTCTAGAAAGAGTACCAGTGCTTACTCTTGCACCGCTTACGGCTTCTTCTTTAACAACTTATTCTGTCTCTTAATCCGATTGTGGTCATACTTCTTCGACTAGGGAATCTTCTTCTTTTTATTTAAAATAAATAGGAATGAAACTACTGCTATGGAATCTTCTGTAACAGACTATTCTCTAGGAGCGGATTCGTGTACTGATGAGTAAGAAAGTAGCTTCAAGCTAGGACACATCGAAGAGCATGTGTTAAGCATAGGGCTTAGTTGCATTTGAATGAGTAAGCGATGCCATTGAATCAGCTCTTAGAGGAGGAATTACCTTTGTTATCGGAATCTGAAGCTGCTATCGAATAGGCGTAGAGGCGCTGTTCACACGTCTTGTTGAAGATGGTGCGGTTTTTGCTTCTTTCTATTCTTTCTTATCCCCAGGTAGGAAAGTAGGGATTTTACCTTTTCGAGGGATGTAAGTACGATCCCAGCACCACATCCCCGCTCGCTCGCAGCGCCGTCGAATGCGAATGAGAGAGACCAGTGGGGAGCAACTTCAAGGGACTGGATGTGCATAATACCCTCATCAGGAAATTAGGTCGGGAGAGGCTGACCTTCTGCGATCGGCAATGCCGCCAAATGGTCGGCTAGCACTTGCCCTTTTATGGCTTTACGCCGAACATATTTGATCTCGAATTCCGATAGCAGGAGTGGCCATCTGACCATTCTACCCGGTTTTTCAAAAATTTCAACGGGTCTAGCCCAGCGACTATCAGTGCCGGACCTGCCAGCAGGTAGTGCCGGAATTTCTGAGCTGCCCACACGGCGGCTAGGCAGGTTTTCTCGATCAACGTGTACCGAATAGTACAAGGGGGGAACCGAAAGGGTAGCTACCAGGTACGAGACAGAGCCAATACAGAGTATGACTATCAGAAAAGAAAGAATAGAGCAGTGTATGGGGAGAGAGCATGCCCATTATCCTAAAGCGAAAACAGTAGGCGGACAAAGCGAGAAGAGAAAAAGAAAGGAGATGCCTTTATTTTATTCTCTTAGGGAATTTATTGAAGGGGGCGGTCTTTCTTATGAAATAGGGCCACCAAGCCCACTTCGGTTAGCTACTTAGGATTCAACACACAGAGGGGATTTCGAACATTGTCATTGTTCGACGAAAAATCTCGATAAACATAGAACAGAACTAAGGTGCGCAGCCTCAGAACAAAAACGAATTTGCAACGCACAAAAGAAAGATAAAGATTTGAGATTCTTACGCTACACTCCTTCAAGCCAATGTTAAAGAATTAATATGGTAAAGAAAGAGACAACAGCGGATAACGCGCATCAAGCAGAAGACGCGCATCTCTGTTGACTTCATAACTACGCTACCTTGAAAGCTTTCTTGAACGTAGCAGTCGAATTCGAATGTTCTCAAAAGTCTGTCACGTATGGAATTGGATGAACTCTAGCTCTCGGCATCAAGACCGACAAAGAGCCTTTTGCACCTAGCAAGGAAAGAAAGACAGATTGCGCCTACTGACCACCTAGTTCTCTAACGGCACCTGCCCGAAAGTACTTACTTTGCCTGCACTACCGGCAACCCAAAAGCGGAATGCTACAATACAAGGAGAAAGACGAAAAGCTTTAACAAGGGTTGAATTGAAATCCCAGGGGCACCCCCTTCCGGCGCATCCAACCCAGTAGTGGGTGCAAGTAACATGGGAGGTAGCAGTAGGGGTTCTGGTTGGACTTCTTTCGGTATAGGCGTATTAGCGGAGCCCCGTCCTGATGAGGAAGACGGGGATCAATGACATTACAATATGTGCCTGGGTCCAGAGTGACTCCGACTACTTGTAGTTTACGCATTCACAGATTCAAGAAAGCAATTAAATGAATCCGATGGATGGATGTTTGGCTCAAGTGCTTAAGGAAGAAAAGAAGAACTAGATGGCTCGGGCTTGAAATGGGATCTCATACTCCAGAGAGACGAACTAAACTCAGACGGGACAGAGAGTCAAGAAGGCTCACTTGCTATGGGGCTTCCTCTAGCGAGGGGGAAGGCTTCCTAGTGACTACTAATACAAGGATTTCACTTCGGATAGATAGCACTCAAGCTTGTAGTCCCTCCCTTCTTCACCTGCATTGCTTGAATCATTCCCAGCGGACGGATTGAAGGTGGCAGGGGAACGGAAACCAAGAAAGAAGAATTGCCAATTCGGGATTACTCTTCTGTGAAGCTAGCCGCACCTTCTATTGATGGACGGGCCCCTTTCGCTCAGGGACATGAGAACAAAGAGAAGAAAGATTGACTCAAGCACTCCCGCTGGTAGTCCTTTTTGAGAACCCGAAAGAGGATCCCTATCCAAATTTGACTTGAAAAATCCCCCAGTTCAGCTCTTTTCTTCATAGCTCATCGACAACGAGGCAATCGAGATCTTAAAGCTTCCGGGATCTCTTTGACAAAAGGTGCATAGGAAAGAAGGGGAATCTTGTTCGTCGGGTTTGGGCTTTGTACTGTCGCATGATGGCTCGGGTATCGTTAAAGAGAGAGAAAGAATTCAATATTCTCACTCAAATTCATCACAAGGATCGAAATGGAGACTCTCGCCGCTACCAAGAAGAAATGGAAAGTAGGGGGCTCTGGTCATTCCTGCAGTTAGGGGGGTTCGGGCGTAGGATATGATGACTTAGGTCCAAAGAAAAGGATTAGATGGTCGAAAGGTATGAGATTCTTGGGCTCTATCTGAATTGGATTCCCGCTAGGAAAGCATCCATGAGTTCCCATTGCTCCCTCCTCCTGTACTGGTGAACTGGCGAAGGAAGAATCACGACCACAAGGTATATTGATCCCGAATCATCCATTCCAGTTTGAAACTTGGCTCCTCTCGCTTTAAAAAGGAACTAAATAACCTAAAGTATGCTTCCATATGCGTCTGGTTTTGTTAAAAAACTTCAACTAACTTACCTGGCTAAAAAAGGCCGGAAGTCAGAGTGCTGGTGAGCAATCCGAGCGTTGCAGTCTTTCTGGGAAGCATAGTTTTGGCTGCTTTACTGGCCGGAATGGTTGCTTCCAGGATATAATAGTGATTGGGCGTCTAGTTAGAACCTACATATCCCATCTTTCTGTAACGAAAAGCGTTCTCATAAAAGAATAAGAAGTGTAAGTAGATGCCACTTTCGCTTCGAGAGCTTAATCAAACATCTTCCGCTATCTTTTCCTTATTCTCTAACCAATTATCCGATTTCATGGTTTTGGATTCTCGTACAAAAAAAACCCCGTGTAACTACGCCACAACTGACTTCATCGCCAATATCTTTACGAACCTTGGAGCGGAGCGGGAACGATCCTGGCCTGGAGTTTAGGAGAGAGAGACTTGGAAGAGCTTTCTCTCAACCGGCCTCCGGATATTCTTGGTGTTGAATGGGCCCCTTGAGTTTGTAAAGCTGAATCCTCATCCCGATCCCGCTTAAAAGAGAATCAAACAGCTTGCTCAACACACATGTTTCGAAGAACGTCTTTTTCGGGAGGTGAAAGACACAAACAAAGCAAGTGATTAATCATGTCCTATTCCCCGCTAAATGCTCGTGTACTCAAGGGCTTTCAAAAGCAGTTCTCGAGGTGAAGGAAGCGCGAGCAAGTCTTACTGGCTTTAAGAGAGGGTGCCCCTATAGGCCAGTTCCTTAGCCCGGTCAAAAAGAATGCTTTGGTGACTTGAAAATGAACCACATGCGCAGATGCCGCTGCATAGGAATCAGCCTCAAGCAGGCACAGATGGTATAAGAGCAAAATCTGCAAGCAAAGGGGCATGGCATATAGAGCAAGCAGAAAAGCCTAAAGAGCAGGCAGCAAAGCAAAGAGAGCAAGTTCCAAGGCTAGAAAAAGCACCAGCCATTAGTCCTTTGACAAGTGTCACCATCCTAAGCAAAGAAAAGGCAAGTCATTAAAGTGGTCATGTGAGTGTGATGTGCCACTTAAACTTTTGTGTACAACCCCCACATGTGACTTTCGACTAAACTAAACTTAAAGAAAAACTATTTCAGTCAGCTTAGCACCAATCAAGAATCCCCGATCAGATAGAATTGAAAGTATGGTGGAAGAAGGTGAAAAAATGCAAGAGGATTTCTATCATCAGGATTAAGATTGCAATTTATGATTCATTAGAATCAATCTCACTTCATGCCACTGGAAGCAAAGATTTTGAATCCTAGGTTTGACTGTCTTCTGATGAGAGTCTTACGATTTAATGCGAGTGTGAAGATTGGAATGTGGAGCCTAATGAGATTAGCTTGAGGCTAGAGCCTAGAAGGAAATGTTAGTGAACTTGGTCTAACTATCTTCTTTACTTTATAGGAGTGGAAGCGAAAAGATTTGGGGTTGAAGTCAGATGCATCCTAATGAGAATTTCCATTTGCATTACCAGAAGCAAGATGGGCATAAAGTTAAAAGTACCTGAGATTCCTCTTTTCCATAGCACCCCCTTTCTATAGGAACGTAATCGTAGGGAGATTTCGCCCCGTCTACGTGTCATAGTTCTTTCTTCTTTTTTTATACCCGTAGTAATTCAATATATGGTAAAAGAGTTTCGCAATAGGAAATCCCTGAATCGCCTTTCCCCTAACCCGGAATGAAGATTTTATAGCTTTGTGAACGGCCAGAGAGAGCTTTTACGCATGAAGTTAGCTTTCTTACAGCAGCAGATAGGCTCACAGCGGATACGACAAGACCGGTTATTCACTCAGAAACAACAGCGCATTTAATAGCAGCATTCGATGCATCAAGGAATTCCTCTCCCCAAGAGAGAGCAGACGATTTGCTTTAAAAAGAAGGGGCTGCCTTGGATGAAACTCTATCAAATGGGGTTTGGGGCTGAGACTACTGGAACTCGTCTTTTTCTGCTTTAAGAGAGGCCCTTATAGAGCTGACAAGGAAGTTCACTCCGGAAGCAAAAAGAGTCGTTACGCTGCATCTAATAAAATTAGTAAGGCGACGGAACTTCTTAACCACGGTCTTAGAGAAAGAGCCAAAGCAAGGACTGAAATGAAGATGGCTGGGATTGATGCCCACAATCGGATGCTAGAGAATAAGCCAATAACAATCGAAAGGGCAGGGACTTCTTATTCTTAGGCGCCTGTTTGATATTTGATATAAGGGCTTGTTTGCAAGCTAAGGGCGATACAGATATTTCATTAACAGATTTGACTGATTCTTACTTCTTTGCACTAGTCTCATAGCCATAGCAATCAGGTAATCGACCCATTTTGAAAAAAGAGCAAGCCCCCCTCAGCAAACAAGGGCGTTTAGTAATTTAACCTACCGCCTTATCTATCTCTACTAAAAAACTTCTGTCACCCGATGGAATCTCGACTTGGGTGAGTGCGGAACGTGCCTCAATAGCCCCGCGGCATTTTCTCGATCAAGATGAGGTGACGTCCAGGGCCACTAGTTAGCCTGAGTACTAGCCGTGGTGCTTGCTAGCCATCGTGGGTGGACCGCTTAGCCTGAGCCAAGGGGCCATACCGTACACTTAACAAGGGAGCCACTCTGCCAGAGCGTGTTATGTTAAGCCCTAAATTCAAGAGTTTTCTTTTATGAATTTTTCATAAAGATTCGGAAATCTTTCTTCTTTCATTCTGGAAGAAGGGATTGGCGAGGTGTGCAGCAGGGGAAACGGTGAATGATGGGGGTTGGTTGGAACCAGCTCGGCTACTTGACTTCTTGCCGTTTCATCAAATGAGTGAAATAAAGAAAATGATGAAGTCTCGTTCATATCTTCACTCGGTTGGAGTATTGCCCCGAGTGCGGAGCAAGATTGAAAGCATTCTGGGATCTCGAGTAGATCTCCTTTCGGGTGGGCATTTCCATATGGATCTGTTAGTCCTGTTTCTCTTTGAAAAAGGGCATAGCGAGCCAGCTTTCTGATCCCCAAGCTCTGTTCAAGTTCCAGGTAAGCTAGAATTGGCTGCTCATCTTTCTTTCCAGGCCAGTTCATTCCAAATTGGAAACTTTCAAGGAAACTTCCCACTCAATTAAGGGCATGCATTTATAGCTGCCAGGCAGGATTCCACAGTCCGGGCATTCAATCTGCTTCTTTCTTTCCGACATCTTGATTCAAACAAATTCTTATCTACTATGTGATGGTGATGTCCAATCGTTATTCTATATGATGAGTGATAGCTGACAGGTCAATGGTCTCTTTCTCAGCTAGCTGCCATAATAGGAAGTAAAAGCCAGTTCAATCAGTACTTCGGATGACTTTCAAGTGGGAATAGACTTCCTAAGGCAAGTCAAGGATTCTAAACCACACATGAATTCGCTTTGCATTATAGAAGACAAGACACCTCCATGCTTCCTCTGGTACAAGGGACCAAGAAGACCAAGTTCATGCTATCAGCCATAAAGCTAAGAAAGGCTTTTAGAAGAAATGCCCACATTAATACGCTTGGTTGACCTTCTCTTCTTCGTTTTACTACTTCAGGTCCCAATCTTTGTTAAAAAACTTAGTTAGCTGGGCTTTTTCATGTTCCCGAAAGAAACTGATTGGCATATGTTGTGATATGCTTAACACATGTACCTTGGACTCTGCTTTCTAGATTGATCTTTAGCTGAAAGACCCTTTCTCCTGTTCCTGAAACGAATTAGTGTTGATTAGCTGTCACATTCGGTCAAATGGCACATTCGGAAGGTGTGAAATTGCCTGTGTGGAGTTTCCGTTCTCTTCTGGAAGAAAGGTTCACAGAATCGCAAATTGCATAACATAAGAAGGGCCCGTAGACAGAAGTGCCCGAAAGCCGGTCGACTTTTTTTATAAAGCGAACGAATGGAACTAAACTACTAGCAATCTATGGGAATGATTAAATAAGTCCGATTCCTCTCGGCGGCACTCTGCTCATGGTAAGGTAAGGAAGTTGAATGTGAACTCTTCTTGGCTGTTAGCTCAAAGGGAGTGAAGTCCGCCTATCAATCATAATAAAAGTACGCCCTCTCTCTTGTCAACTCTGAATTCATGGTCGAATGTGAACAAGGAATAAGCAGTCTTAGCTGCAGTTGCCGTTGAAGGAGTAAGCGCAGCTATTCAATCCGCATCTGGCTGCTGGAAAGCTTGACTTGGACTCTTTCCTGGCAGGCTCTCTCATACGTTAAAAGACAAATAAGTAGTGGATCACGGCGCAAGGTAGCGAGATTTTGAGGGAAATGACATGGATCCCTTTATTTAATTAAGCGGAATAGGCTGTGATACCAGATAGTGAAAAGAAAGGTTGGCAGTGAAAGTTGGTTGCATTTGAGATGCTTTCATCGGCCTAGCCTTTTGAATCATAAATTGACGTAGATAGAGGCATTCCGCTGCAAGAGAATCCGCAATTGGGGAATAAAATGCATAGAATCCGATGCACTCGAAAGGCAGCGAAGGAAGTTACGGATTAGCTGATCTAGGGGTTCCCGGCTCGAGGGAAAGAAAGAAATAGAACGGGAAGTGAAGAGGGAATGCTTTGTGCCCAGAAACTAAGACTTCACCTGATCGGCAACCCTAGGATTCCTAGTGAAAACTACACCTTCATCTCGATCAAAGGTGGGATCCCAGATCGCTTGAAGCTTCCTATTCGCCTTTCGGGGGGTCCCCCGTTGATAGATAGGGGCAATCTCAAGGTAGACAGGACTAAGACTATTCTACGACAGCTCTTCTTTTCGTCCCACTTCTAGATTGAACCACCTGAAAACATCACTTGGCTATGGTGACTCTCTGACTGGCTCTTGCTTTCTCACTCATTGATCAAGGGAAGAGGGTCGGGCACTTGAAAGCTATCGCTTGAGATAAAGAACATATAGGTACAGAGCCCTTTCGGTAGGGGGTCTGGGTCCGTCTCAGTTCAGTATTGGAGTCCATTGTGTTGTGAGAATCTTTTAGAAATGCATTTGATCAAGAGGAAAGGATTGAACGACTGATCGACCAGGGAGAAAGCTACCTTTTTAATGTCCCTCCCAAAAAGTAGAACTTTCGGTCTACTCAGATAGGAAAGTCAAGTTCATGTGGAAGCTTCAGTCACAGGTGGGGAAGCAAGAGAGAGAGAAGGAAGCTTGGTTCGACCAGACATTGATCCCCTCGGAAAAATCCCATGTTGATGGAGATCCATCCGTTGGGGCACCATACCCCACCCACACCCAAATCAATGCTCGGCTAGCTTGTTTCTGATGACTATTTGGGATATTCCAAAAATAAGAGGAAGATGACGGGAGTGCGAAACTCAACCACTGAAATTGGTACACGAAGGCTCCACTATGTGGGTTCACCTCTAAAGATCTTAAAAAACACGAAATGCGGGCTCAAGAGAAAGCAAAGCGAAAGTTAGGAGATATAGGAGAACCATGGGTTGAGGACAAAGGGCATGATCAAACCGTCTTTTCGGATGAGTACTTTGCTTCGGTACCGGGAGTCTGACAAATGAAGTGAACTCTACATTGACTGCCTAGTACTCGACTCGGAAAGAAGACTCACTCACTGTGCTTTCATTTCATGACAAAGTGGCCGAGAAAAGACCTTATTCTGTGTTGAAGCAAGAGGCATTAGGAATCCTAGGAAGAGCGCCAGAAAGAAGCTCACTCAGTAGTGTGGTCTCATCGAGTCGGAGAGGAAGCATCAATCAGCGCATAGGGAATCCGGTGATGGAAAGAGTGCTCAACAGCAGCTCCCGGTTAAATCGATAGGCCGAAAGCTGATTTAGACAAAAAGATTTTTGGTTGGGAGGGATACATGTTCCCGTCCCAACGGAGTGATTGATGGAATCGAACAGATTCGGTTGGGTCGACCTTCTATATTACCTAGTTGCCCATCTATCCCTCGTCTGGGGCCACTACCCCCAATTAAAAGTTTCTCCCGGTCTGGCTAGAGCAATGAGGGGAGTTAGAGTGGGGTCTTTCCTTGCGCCCAACGCGTATCACTACTATGAGGCGGCAGCTAGCGATGCACGATAAGAACATCTTTTATCCCACCTATTACACCATATTCATTAGTCGATCCCATCCCGAATCTAGCTGACCCGACTCCCCTTTTTATCATTCCCATCCTAAAAACCCCATTCTTTTTAGATCGGACATAATACCATCCTCCACAACTCATACGTCAACTGAACTACGTCCATCCTGGAACAAGTAAGGTCTGAAGGCGCTTCCTTCCTTCGGTCGCCTCGGGTCGGAGGCAAGCTTCAAGACAGGACTGAAAGCACCAAGTCGGAAAGAAAGGAGCAAGTGTGGCTTTCTGTCTCCCTGTTTGTTGCCTGGAGACCGGGGGTGCTTGCGGCCAGCAGGAAGTTGTTCTGGCTTTAGAACTGAGACCAGAGGTGCTTGCAGACCGGAGGTCGCGGCAGCTTGCTTGCTAAGGTACGAACTAGTGCTGGTAAATGAACGAACCTGTGAATTCTCGCGGCAGGCGTTCTCGAGGTCTTTGGTCTAGTGAAAGCCTTCTTTCTCAGGAAGCGCAAAAAGTCCATTCGGAATTTTTAGGTGGTTAGGGGTACCTGTTTCTGTGGTTCAGCCTCCCTGGATCTGGGCAACAGCCGATTTCTCAATAGGGCCGACGATCAAATCTTCGAACAGCACCCATGCATGCAGGCCCATACCATAGCTCGGCTTTCGTCGGGAAGTCAGGCAAGGCGCTGCCCTCTTGGCAGACTATGACCAATTCCAGATCATAAGGGAAAATCAGCTCTATGTGAAAAAGGTGCTTTGCATAAGGTCTAGTTCCTTGGGCACTGGATTGGCGACGGCATGAGTTGATTGGATCAAAAGAAGATGCGTGCAAGCCGTGTTGGACTGGGAGACGCCACGCAAGGTGTAGGAACTACGATTCTTCGTCAGATTAGTCATACTTAAAAAGATATATTTATATTAGAATAAATACTATAGGCTCGAGGGCTTCTCGGGTGATCGTAAGGGCTTAAGCTGCTTTTGCTTTTTGCCTTACCTTCTAGTAAAGGGCGAATGAGGGGCGTGTGCAACCTAGAGAGATGGCCGTCTCTCTTTGATGAATGTGGATCGAGGTTCGGTTCATTTGGAAAAGAGGTCAGTCTTAGGGGAGACCATGCGAATGGTTGAATTGATGACTTCGCTTCGATCTCTTCGACTGAACCTGAAGGAGACTTCGATCATTCAACTTTAGCTTCTGAAGGGTCACTTGGAATTCCGAAAGTTATTCTTCTCTTTCAGATCCCGGCCTTGGTAGAACTTGTCTTTGATTGGGATTTCGATTGAAAAGATGTTAGACCGCTTCCTCATGTGCCTAAGAAGCTGGAGGCAATCTCGATTGAAGCCAATTCAAGTTTTTCCTATTCAATCTTTATTATAGAAATAGCACTCGATCAAAGGGGAGCAGTGGTTGAAACCTCTGTAATCGATCGATGGTAACCTCGAAGCTGTCTGGGACAGGAGCAAACTCATATTAGGCACTGCCGCAGCATCAATGGTACAAGGAAGAGGCACAATAGCGAAGATCAATCCATCTCAATCTACAAAAACATTGCCTTGGGCATGCAACCAACCCGACTTGCGCCCCATCCTTTTACCCTGCTTGCTGGCTGGAACTTTTTAGAACTTGCCTGCTCGCTTTCCTAAGAGGAGAAGCACTACCGTGAAAAGATAGAGTCAGAAAGAACCAATGGCTAGCCGGGATCGACAGCAAATAGTGATACAACTCCAACTCAAACGAAAGCCCCGGAGACATGGAAAGCAGTTAGCCCTAGCTAAATCCTAAATATATTACTACTATGGGGCGGACTGGCTTGCATAAGGATTGTAACGCGATGCAGAAGGAAGGGAATTCAGAGAAACTGCTCCTATTTATACTGGAACTAGCTTCGCTTATCTTATCACTAGAAGAGAGATAGCCTCGAAGGGCTTAGCAAACAAGAGGGCAGCGCCTTGCCTGACTTCCCGACAGAAAGAGAGGATATATTGCTTGCTCTGGAATGAGAAATGATGCAGAGGTTGTCTCTGAGAGTTTTAAAACGAGAAGTAGAGAGACTTTTGGTGAAGATGTCGGCAGTTTCTTTCTCCGTAGGAAGATAAGAAAGGCGCAAGTCACCAGTGTTAACATGTTCACGCACAAAGTTAAGATCAATCTCAATGTCTTTCGTGCGCGCATCCTGGATAGGATTAGAAGCCATATAGGTAGTACTGAGATTGTCGAAAAAAACTTGAACCGGACGTAGAATAGGAATACACAGTTCACGAAGAAGGAAGCCAAAGTCAGTCAGCAACAGTGGCAGCTAAGGAGCTAGGCAGCTAGGAGTTGGGAGTTAGGGGAAGTTGTCTTAGTTAAAAGGAAAGGAAAAGCACTTTCAAGAGATCCTAGGCCGAAAGCCATTTCTCTTTTGCTCCTTGGGTATCTAGCTTTAACACGCTTTCTGCTTAAAGAAAGATTGCCATAGAGACGACTGATACAGACAGGGGACAACTCTTTTTAAGAAACCAAGGGATTCGATCAAAGAAAGAGAGAGAAGGGTTCACGGGCAGGTATACAAGAAAGATCGACCTTTCTTTCGCCTGAATTATCACATTTGAGTTTCCGGTATAGGCTCTCCTACATGAGATTTATTAAATAAAAGAATGATTTGTGGGTGTGTCTATTTTCTGGTTTACCAATTTCTGGACCCGTACTGATTCGGCAGCTCGATTGGAATATTTAAAAGAAGGAGTTCGTCCCGCACCTCCTGGTGTGCTGCTTCCTGCCACTACTTTTTGAGTTGGTTGAATTCATATAAAAGAGTTTTTTTCCAGTTTTTCTAGTGGAATTAGACTTTCTCTCTTCCTAAACTGGAAATACACGCTTTTATTTATTGAGGCTTTCAAGACCTGAGTACCCACCCCCCTTGCGTAACCCCCTAGTTTAGGCTCATTAATTGCTTGTATACCAGGCCGAACCTAACGCGAAAAGCCCTTGCGCGGCATCCGTTTTCTTGTTTGTTGACAGGAGAAGTCTATTTACATGAAGGAATTACATTGAATAAAGTAGAGGAATAAAAACCTACGGGTGCCTTCCTATGTTGGAACTCCCACCAAGCGTTAACTGCTACACGAGAGTACAGCTAACCTAAGCGGGAAGAGCATATTGAATTAACAGACGGGAATCCAATCAAATGAATTAAAGGAAGGGAATTGCACAGGAATGCTAGACTCAACTAATTGTGCCTCCCGTTTTGTTTACTCTACTTGAAGAGAATCCCTAGCGTACTTTACTTTGATAGATAAAGGGAATGCTACCGAGCACCGACCAAATCTGGAAATTTGTTGCAGTCCCAAAACAAAATCGGCCTTTGTCTATGCCCCTTTTAAACAGACGAGACGGACGAAAACTATATATAGATATTCCGGAAATCCATCGAAATCACTGACCTCCGAGTCCATGTTGGCTCACTGAATACCAACTCGAGAACTTCATGTCGTCATAAGATCCACAACGGGAGGCTTTGCTTCGGTCACGGTACGAGTGAAAGAAAGGATAAGATCTTTCTTAAAAACGGCACAATACTTGGCCGTGAAGCCTGCGCTGGCTCGAACTCCATAACTGACCGACCGGTGAAAGGAAAGCTGGACCTCTTGAAGGGGTAGCCGGACCCGAAAAAAAAATCTGGCAGTTATTGATGGCTCGGAAAGAAAGCTGGGCTAGGTGTTCTTCCCTGAGCTTAGAAAGGAGCTGTTCGCCTCGAGGCTGTACTATTATCCTATCCCGTGTCAGGTTTAAGAGGATAGGCACTTCTTATAGGTACTGGGCTGGGTGGAAGGCATTGAAAGATAGGAGGAATAGTGGTAAGCGGAAAAGAAAAGGAGGATCACGAAATGCAACACAACAAGGGGTTCCGCGCTTGCGCGAAGGAAGAAGCGAATCAATCAGAATGGAGACAGGGAGGCGAGGCGAAAGAGAGATTTTCGAGCTTGCAAGCAGCAAGCAACAACGGCGGAAAAGCCGTTGCGCGCTAGCTTCTAGTTTAGGGGTATAGTAGGGGTGCCTTTTTCTAAAACTTATATTAATAAGCTTTTTATTTTGGAACCCTAGTTTTGGAGTTTTCCGCAACCTATACCGTCACTAATATTACTAATATAAAGAAAGGGCTTTTTCAGCTGCATCGCACTGCCGCATAAACAATGGATCCGCCGGGCTGGATGAGCAACCTTCTCTGGAAAAGAGTAGTGAAAAGCCATGTCACTTGGAACGGAACTGGTTGCTTACTTACTTTTAGTAAGACCACTTTGGTAAGCAAAATTCTATAGGCATGGTTGCTTACAAGACAAAACAAAAGCTAGCTTCTATATGTTCTTTGCCTGAACATATGGAGGAAGCAACCCTTTATCTGATCTGGCCTATATACCAGTAGTGGAGTGGCTTGCTACTTTCAATCATAAAAGGAAAATGGAGCAAGGCAAGGGAGAAAGAAGTTGTCCCCTCTTCTCTGGTAACCCGCCGCCGATCATATAGAGCGCTCCGCCCGCCACCTCATGTTCCAAAGTGAAACGGTTGTTCTTCCTTCCCCGCTCCCTCTTTTTATACATATGCGGTGGCGGCTAGGTAACATAATGGAAATGTATCGGACTGCAAATCCTGGAATGACGGTTCGACCCCGTCCTTGGCCTCGGGGAGTGGCGAGCAGCACGGAACTTTAATTAATCAAATGGCATAGGGGGGCTTTCCTTTGTTAGAAATCCACAGACAACATACTGAAACTTCCAAACCAAAGAAATGCAACATGAGAAGGAGCTTTTTACGCTTCAAATTCAGTTTTTAGAATGAAAATACGCCCCATGGTCGATCGAAGGTCCTATACCAGTTAAACTCAAATCTATCTTACCTTCAATCCATCTTGCCAGCTCATAAATGTTAGACCGGGCTGACACAACCGAATTGGTTGAGGAAAAGGAAACCCCAGCGACCAAGCACTCCCGCCCCCAAAAGCTGAGATCGAACAACCGCCAGATTGTCGAGGACACGTCTGAAGAGGAGGCGGGCGCCCTCTAAGTCACCCACCCTACCCACTAATGGACTATGAGGGAGGCAGGCGAACGGGAACCGACCGAGAACCCGAACTGATTGACTGGCTGACCCCTGAATACATACTCGATTCATTAGGGTCGGAGATGGATGAAACCAATCAGAAGTGCAAATAAATCGCGCAAGCGAAGACGGGAAACGGACCGCAGCGCAACGACTAGGACTCGTGTCGGAGGAGTTTTGAGCATGAGCTACCACTCATGCAGCGGCAAGGACCCGCAACTCTCGAAGGGGCCACCCACCGCCCGATGTAGCAAATCCTCCCTTTACTCAATGTACCGCGCTTATCCTCTTTCAATCAAGGGAGAAAAAAAAGAAAGAGAGAAAGAGGTCTTTATTGAAGAGGCTTTGCACCTGAAATAGGTGCAGAAGTTTATTCTGGTCTGTGCTTTCGAAAAGATGAAGATGCAAAGGGTAAAGAGAAAGTGTCTTTTGAACAACCAACCTGACATAAGGATTCTAGCTCGCCCACTCTAAGCAGATGAGGATTCTCGGGCGGGGAAAAGCGGCACTCGACATCTATTAAACAACACC